>NC_056750.1:705415027-705600027 GCF_019279795.1 Protopterus annectens | reverse complement strand
GTCAGTTGCCTTTGCTTGTCTGGCGTGAGGTATGCCATCTGGGCAGTTGTATTCAAGCTTGCACCCAGGAATGTTATCTGTTGAGAGGGTACAAGTTGCGATTTCTTTTTGTTTATTGTGTACCCTAGGCATGTTAGAAGCCTTTTCAGAAACGCCAGGTGTTGAAGAAGAAAGTACAGTTTTGTACCTACCATAAATGTAGATGTCCGATAGCAATGCATCTGCAGTCCTTACAAATGGGTTGTCCTGTCGTCAGGCAGCACTTTGGTCGGCCGGATTCCAAAGTCTGGGTCCGGCTTCGGCTGGTGTCGCACTTCACCCGACGTCATCGCTGCAGTTCTTCGGGTATAAAGGCATCAGCCGACGCCATTTTCCTCAGTGTTTCTTGCCCCAGATGCCAGGTGCCCTCTTGGATGGCTAAATTTGGATAAATGCCAATGTTTCCAAATAGTAGAGAGCAAACACATAAAATAAGCATGTATGTACATATATACAAACAAATACACCATAATAGATCCCCAAGCTAGCTGAAGGATGGCAAATACCCTGGGAGTGCCTCAGAGGGGAAGGTGGGTGAGTAATCCTGACTGCAGATGCATTCCTATCGGACATCTACATTTATGGTAGGTACAAAACTGTACTATGTCCTTCAAGGATGCATCTGCAGTCCTAAATGGGTAGAATACCATAGCTAAACAAGGGGAGGAGGAAAAGAGTAGATATTCTGGTGTAGCTAGGATCCCTTGCAAAACAGCAGTGGCAAAACCTGCTCGGGATCTAGAGTATAAAGGTAAATTGTAATGCTTGGCAAATGTATGCACGGAGGTCCAAGTAGCAGCCTCTATAATGTCCTTGGTAGCCACTCCTCGTAAGAAAGCTGTGGTAGTGGCTGTAGCCCTTGTGGAGTGAGGCCTGATGTTCTCTGGAGTTTTCTTTCCATGGTAGGAGTAACAAAATCAATGCAATTTCCTATCCATTTGGAGATTGTCTGTTTTGAAATTGGCTTTCCTTCCTTTCCTGTGGCATATGCTACCAGACGCTGGCCAGTTTTCCTATTGGACTTGGTCCTGTCAAGGTAGTAGCGTAATTGTCTATGTACATCCAAGGTATGCAAGAGTCTTTCTCCCCTGTTCTGTGGGTTTGGGAAGAATGTAGGTAGGTGGATAGCCTGATTTAATGACACTCTGGATACCACCTTAGGCATAAATGTAGGATTTGTTCTCATGGACACTATCTTGATGGAAGATCAGGAAGGGTTGCACTGCCATTAATGCCTGTAGTTCAGAGACCCTTCTTGCTGAAGTTATTGCCAGCAGGAAAGCAGTCTTCCATGATAAGTATTGTAATTCTGCTGTTGCTGCTGGTTCGAAAGGGGGAAGTGTCAATTTTTCTAGCACGAAGTTCAAGTCCCATGCTGGCAATGGTGGTTTCCTGGGAGGTTTTACATTTTTAATTCCTCTCAGAAACTGTCTGAGCAGAGGATGAGAGAAGACAGGAGGATCCAAGCTGTATTCTGCTGAAATAGCTGATGCATGTATCTTGATGGAAGAATAGGACAGGCCTGTATGGAAGAGCTCTACCAAGTACTCCAGGATGTTGGCTATGTTTACCAGAGTCACATCTTCTCCCTTTGCAGTACTCCAAATGAGATATCTTTTCCATTTTGCTGCATAATTCTTTCTTGTTGAAGGTCTACGAGCCTCCAGGATTATGTCTTTAACACTTTGGGATAAATTTGGGTTAATTGCTGTTATGTAATGTTCCAGGCAGTTAGCTGCAGAGTTTTCAGGTTTGGATGCAGGATGTTGTAGTTGTTCTGTGTCAACAGTAATGGGATCAGGGGTAGTGTCCATATTTGTTCCCGAGACATGCTCCTCAGCAATGGGTACCAATGTTGTCTTGGCCAGTCCGGAGCTATCAGAATGATCCTTGGACGTTCCTCTTTGATCTTCAGAAGCACCTTGTGCATCAAAGGAAGTGGTGGGAATGCATATGCTGTCAGGTTTTTCCAACTGAAAGATAGGGAGTCCACCTTCCAAGCAAGTGGGTGATACGACCTTGTGCAGAATTTCTTTAGCTGGTGATTGAGTGGGGATGCAAACAAGTCTATTTGTGGTAATCCCCATTCTCTTGTGATGGCTTTGAAGATGTCCGGATGCAGCATCCATTCGTGGGCATCTGTGGTAGTTCTGCTTAGTATGTCTGCTAGAATGTTTTCTTTTCCCGGTACAAAAATTGCTTGTAACTGAATGTTGTAGCTCAGAGCCACATCCCATAGGTCCAGTGCCAGCTGGCAGAGGATATGAATGTGTGCCTCCCTGTTTGTTGATGTACCACATAACTGTGGTGTTGTCTGTCCTTATCAACTGACCTTCTTGAAGAAATGGTCTGAATGACTGGATTGCCAATTTTACTGCCAGCATTTCCTTTAGATTTATGTGTAGGCGTAGCTGGTCTTGAGTCCATAAGCCTTGTATGCACTTGCCCAGCATGTGCCCCCCAACCGAGGTCTAAGGCATCTGTCGTGATGGTTTGGCTTGGTTGACTGTTGCAGAAGGGCAAACCTGTGTTTGATTGACAGGCTTGAGCCCACCATAGGAACTCTTGCTTCAGGCATGGGATTATTGGAATTTTGGTTTCTAGGCTGTGCTTGTGTTGGGACCACAAATTCTTTAGGTACCACTGTAGTTTTCTCATATGCAGTCTGGCATAAGGGACCAGAATTATGCAGGATGCCATGAAGCCTAGGGCTTGCAGTACTTTTCTTGCAGTTAGATGGTTCTGCTTTGTTAATGCCAAGAAGTAGAGGTAGTTGCTCTTTCTTTTCTGCAGTTAGGAATGCCATTTGTTTTGATGTGTCCAGTTCTGCACCCAGAAAGGTTATTCTTTGGGATGGAATCAGCCTTGACTTTTTTATATTGACTGTATATCCCAGGGCTTGCAGCAGGTAAATGACTCTTTGTAAGTCTTCCGTTAGCTTGCTTTTGTTGTCCGCTTGTATCAGGCTGTCGTCCAGGTAGGGATAAATTTGGATCCCCTGAAGTCTGCAATGAGCAATTACTGTTGCCAGGCATTTCGTGAACACTCTGGGCGCAGTAGATAAGCCAAAGGGCAATGCTGAAAATTGATAATGCTCTGATCCTGCAAGAAATCTGAGGTATCTTCTGCAAATTGGTCGTATGGGGATGTGCAGGTATGCCTCCTTGAGATCTAGAGTTACCAGCCAAGACTCCTTGCCCAGCATGAGAAGAAGCTGCTGTAGGGTCAGCATTTTGAATTTTGGAACAATGAGGAATGTGTTTAAAGCAGATAGGTCTAGAATGGGTCTCCATTTGTTTTCTTTTCTTGGTACCAGGAAGAGTCTGGAGTAAAATCCCTTTCCTTGCTCCATAGATGGTACCTTTTCCACAGCTCTCATTCTTAATAGCTGAGATATTTGCTTTAGAGCTTCTGCCCTTTGAGTAGGTGGTAGGTTTGGCATTCCTCTCTTTCCTGGTAGAGTATGGAAATGGAACCTGTAACCTTGGTCTATAGTTTGCAAAATCCATTTTCCCTTGTGATGCAATGCCAGTTCTTTGAAAATAAGGTCAGCTTTCCGCCTAAGGGTGCTTCTAGTTGTTCCTGGTAGGCGGTGCCACTGCCAAGTCACTGATTGAGTTGTTGTAGTGGTGGTGGCTGCGTCCGTGCCTCGCTGGTTGTTGCCTTGCCACTGGCGTCCCCTGTAGGCACCCCTGGATTGGTTTCTGCCTCGAACGCCTATTCCTGCCTCTCTGTGTCTTAGAGGAGTCCGGAAAGGACCAATTCTTGGGGGGCCAGTTCCTGCTAAACCTTGGAGGTTGAACCTGTAAGAAATCTTTCACTGTTTGTACAGATTTTGCCTTCTCTTCCATCTTTTTTAGCACCTGCTGTGCAGGGGAACCAAATAAATTGACCTTGTCCATAGGTGCATCCAAAAGCTTTGATTTGACATGGTCTGGTAATGCCTGTTCTTTCAACCATGCATGTCTCCTGATAACTGTGCCAGTCATGGCTGATCTAAAGGAAGCCTCCAGTGCATCATAGCCACATTTTAAAGAATGGTTACTAACCTGCTGTATGTTATGTACCATTTCCTGAACATATTTTTTATCTAAAGATTCTTCAGAGGACAGCTTTTTAGTTAACTGGTCAAGCATAAACTCTTGATATTGAATCATGTGAAACTGGCAGTTCAAAGCCCTAGCTGACAAAGTAGCAGAAGTGTAAACTTTTTTTACCCCATCTCTCTAAGGACCTGGATTCCCTTTCAGAGGGGAGGGGGTTTTTAGTAGAAGTAGCTGCTACAGCTTTAGGGCCCTGGGAGATGGTCTCTGGATCTGCAAAAGGAGCCTTGTATAAATGGTGATGAGTGTCCGGGACCCTGTAGAACCTATTGAGCTTAGCAGGAGCCGGAGGTAATGAATCAGGAGCAGTGCAAGCATCATTAAATGCATCATCTACAACAGAAAGAACTGGAGGTATAGCTAAAGGCCTATGTTGTGGCAAATGTAGAAAGGTTCTAAGCCTTTTTCTGGAGTCTGAGAAATCTTGGCCCTGCCACTGAAATTGTTCCCTCATAGCATGCAAGGTTTCCCCAAAGGAAAATTCCTCAGGTGGAGAGGCTGAAGGAATGGACTCTTCAGCATCAGAGTCCTCGTAAGGGGAATAAGGAGCCTCTGGAGGTCTGTATGCTCTGAGTCATCAGAGGAATCATCTGGATACTGGCTCAGGGGCTCTGCTCTAGGCCTCTTTTCTGGAGGTGGGAGAGGTCCTGTCTGGATGAGGCCGATCCCAGATTAAAGAAATTAGATCCTCAGCCAAAGAAAGCATATGGGAGCTGGTGCTGGGCCTGTGTGAGGGGGGTTTGGCAGGCACCGTTTTTGAAGCTGTGGCTGCTTTAGCTCTGGAAAAGGCCTTAATAGACATGGCTGCAGGAGGCCTAGCAGCTCCACGTGCAGGGGTTGAAATATCCAGGGGAATAGTGTCTAATAATTCCTGAGAAACCGCAACAGAAGGTTGGATTTCAGAAGCCAATTCTACCAGGTTAGAGGAGGCCTCGGTAGAAGGCATGGTTTCGGCTGAAGAAAGAACCGCTTGCTCGGTTTCGGCCGAAACAGAGACACTCGCGGTTTGCTTAATGTTTCGGCGAAACCGCGGACCGCGAAGTGTCGGTCCTTTTCTGCGTTTTTGGTAATTTGCGTCGGAGGATCCGACGGCATAATATAGGCAAAATCAGAGCCGAAAATCTGTTCAGCAAACTCCGACCGGCGTCTAAGCGTCCGGTTAAAAGAAGCACAGGCTAGACAAACTGCTACGTCGTGGTCTGGGCCTAAACAATGTATACAGTAGGAGTGGAAATCTTTGCGAGGTATTTGTTTCACAAGATAAACAGTTATTCACTTTCTCTGACATCGGCTGAGGCAAGAAAGAGTCCAGCGGGTACTTAGCTTTTAGAAGTCTTGATAGTATTGGTAGTAGTAATCTCTGGATCTGACCGACCGGCACTTGCGAACAGCTTCTGCTTGAGCCATGGCAAGAAAGACTGAGGAAAATGGCGTCGGCTGATGCCTTTATACCCGAAGAACTGCAGCGATGACGTCAGGTGAAGTGCGACACCAGCCGAAGCCAGACCCAGACTTTGGAATCCGGCCGACCGAAGGGCTGCCTGACGACAGGACAACCCATTTGTAAGGACTGCAGATGCATCCTTGAAGGACATTGTCCTTGTTCTCTGCTTGCATGAGACAGTCGTCCAAGTAAGGATATATTTGCATACTTCTTTGTCTGCAAAATGCAATTACTAGTGCCAGGGACTTTGTAAAGACCCTGGGAGCAGAAGATAAGCCAAAGGGCAGTGCAGAGAATTGGTAATGCATTAAGCCAGCCTTGAATCCGAGGTATCTTCTGCACGATTGTTTTATTGGAACATGCAGGTATGCCCTATGTCTAATGTCACCAGCCAAGCATTCTTGCCCAGCATGGGCAAAAGCTGCTGCAAAGTCAGCATTTTGAATTTTGGAATGTCCAAGTATGTGTTCAAAATCGATAAATCCAGTATTGGTCACCAGGCCTTGTCCTTTCTGGGTACCAAGGACACGAGTAAAAACCTTGTCCTTTTTCCTGTTCTGGTACTGGCTGAATAGCCCCCATATCCATGAGGGACATAACCTGTTTCTGTGCCTCTGCCCATTGAATTTTTGGCAGAACTGGCCAACCGTTTGCCATTAGCAGAGTATGTAAATGGAATCTGTATCCCTGTGATACTATGTTTAACACCCACTTGTCCTGGGTTATTAACTGCCAATATTGAGCAAAAAGTGCTAATTTTCCCCCAAGGGTGCTGCCAAAATATAAGTGCTTGGTGTAGGCAGAGGGAAATCATTGGGACGGTTTTCTCTAGGTTTGCGCTTTATCTCCTCCAGCTTTGGAGGTAGAAGCACCCCATTGCTTTGACCTTTATGAATCTTGTGCTTGGTATCTGGAACCCTTAGGATGTCTGGATTTGGCCCTTTGAGCTCTGTCCGACACAGGAAAGGACCAATTTTTTTTCTAGGCCAGTGTCTACTGAATTTTGGTGGCTGCACTTTTAAGAAGTCTTTTACAGTTTGCATAGTCTTAGCTTGGTCTTCCATTTTCTTTAAAACCTCTTCTGCCTCAACACCAAAAAGAGTATCATGCTGTAAAGGTACATCTAGCAATTTAGCTTTAATATGATCAGGCAAATGTTGTTCCTTTAGCCAGGCATGCCTCCTAATCACAGATCCAGTAACTGCAGCCCTGCAGGAGGCCTCCAAGGAATCAAAACCACATTGCAGAGTATGCTTTCCAACCTGCTCAGCTGCATGCAATAATTCCTGCAATTCTTTATTTTCTGCATATTCAGAAATCATAATTTTCTGTTTCAGCAATCCCATAACATGTTGTTGATACTTGAGCATATGAAATTGACAGTTTAAGGCCCTAAATGCCAAGGTTGCAGATGTATAAACCTTTTTCCCCCCATCTGTCCAGTGCCTTTGAATTTCTGTCAGAAGGGGTAGGATTTTTTGCTGTTGAGGCTCAACTCCTTTTGGATCCTGTGAAATAGTTTCAGGATCAGCAGCAGGATTTCTAAATAAAAATTTATGTGAGTTAGAGACCCTGTAATATCAGTCAGGCTTGCTGGGAGCTGGAGGTAAGGAGTCAGGCGTCAAGCTGGACTCCGAAAACATCATCCACAATGTCTAAAACGGGGTATGGCTAAAGGCCTGCGGTGAGGGAGAAGGAAATCCCTGAGCCTCTATTTTGATTGAGAAATCTTGACTCTCAGTGAAAATGCTCCCTCAAAGTATGCAAGAATAATATCAGGAGGTGATGCAGATGGTATAGACTCCTCTGCATCAGAATCCTCATAGGGAGGTATAGATAATTCCTCATCAGAAGAGGAATCAGAAGAAACAGAAACCTGATCTGAAGATTCATAATCAAGTGTCTTGCCTAGGCCTCTTATCTGGAGGGGGATGGGAACCCCTGATCAAGGTAATAAGGTCTTCAGCCATTTTGACCATCTGTTTTTTAGACGGAGGCCTGTGCACGTGGCTCACGCATCTGTTTTTTAGTTTCAGAAGTTGCTTTTGTCTTTGGTTTTGCAGCTATCTGATATACAAATGTTGAGGCCTGAATACACCCTCAGAAGCCGGTGCCTGCTCAGCGGCTCCGGACCCATCAGAGGGAGATACATCCGTGGGTCCAATACTCTTGAGTATCTCGCGGCATGCCGGACTCCACATGGGTGTCAGTAGGAGCCTGCAAACTGAAAATAGCGGGTATCAGGGGCTGCAAAAGCACCTCACAGAGTACCAGTGAACCGGCGACTGGCTGAGGAGAAGCTTAGTCGGTTTTGGACCTCGACTGTCTCTCTGTCCTTTTCTTTGCATTTTTTATGTACTCCAGTAGTCGGATTGCTATCCAACTACATTTCTGGGTAGTTAAATCTGTTTCCAAAATACTTTGAGGCAAAAACATACCAACACTCAAGTGTGTTGGTTAAATCTAGCACAAAACTGACAGCCAGGCACGTTGTGATCAGGGCCTAGGCAAGGAATACAGTATAAATGGAAATCCTTGAGGTATTTGCTTCTCACAAGTAATACAATTATTGACTTTTTCTGACATCAGTATGGAGCAAGAAAAAAAGTTTCCCCAACGGGGTACTTAGCTTTAGTGAAGATTTCCGTTCTGAAACTCAAACTCGAATATTTCAGCAGTCGGCCGACCGGCACTTGCGAAATGCTTCTGCTTTGGGCACCACGCGGCAAGAAAGACTAAAGAAAATGGCGTCTGCTGCATGTTTTATACCCCTGACGTCATGGAACAGGAGATAGCAACCAACGCAGGACCCAAGACTTTGGAATTCAGGCCGACTGAGGGCAACCTGCCAGCAGATTACTCAAATGTAATGATTGCAACAGTGAAACACTAAGAACGTCAAAATCACCACCAAGAACAATTAAAGTTAAGCATTTTCACCTCACAATACAAGTTGCTACAAGATTGGAGAGACTCCACTTTCTTGTGTGCCCTCACAACAAGCAACCACAGAAGGTAAGAAGCAAATACCGGATACTGAATTGGGAAATGGCACAAGACATGTGCTTTGTGATCCACCTGAAGGATGTAAATCAGCAGCAAGATAAAAAGCAAAAATTCAAAAGCAGTAAAGAATCAGTTATTGTAATAAAAAAAGATACTGGTACTCAGATGGGTATGCATCAGGTAGGAGCAGGCAAAGTTAACAGCTACAAAAAGTTAAACAAAACCCAAGAAAAGTAATTTAATAACTGGAGAATGGGAAGCAGCCTGTGACTTACTGTGGTGCAAAATAACAGTTAAGAGAAATGCTGTCAATCTCCTTGAAAGGAAACTAGATCAATAAAACTCCCACACGCTTTAGAATACTGTTAACAGAATTCTCAAAAATATGATCAATTAGTGCAATTCATAGTTTACCTACAACAAAACTTAGGACTCAACAGGAGCTATGCTGTGCATTTTCACAGAGCAAAGTACAGTTTTGTACCTACCATAAATGTAGATGTTTGAGGATCTACATTGCTGCAGTCATAACCTGTGGGTAGTCTGCTGTCCTCGACCGGCCCGAATACCAAAGAGCTGGGCTGGCGTCTGTCATTGTCGCCTAGAGCTGACGTCAGTACGTCGTAGTACATAAGCGCAAGACCGACGCCATATCCTCAGTCTTTCTTGCCCCAGATGTCAGAAGGCCTAAGAGTGAAAGAAGGCCAGAGCCAAAAAAGTAAAGGCCCAACAACTACCAGTGTGGAGTTAGGGATAAACCTAATAAAAAACACATCCACTTACCAACTATAGAGGGGAAGGAGGGAGGGATAATTGGACTGCAGCAATGTAGATCCTCGAACATCTACATTTATGGTGGGTACAAAACTGTACTATGTTCGTCTCACATTGCTGCAGTCATAACCTGTGGGTAGAATCCCAAAGCAAAGGAAAAGGGAGGCTGGCAAACTAAAAAGAATTAGGAGCTGCTAACATGCCCTGTAAAACTGCAGTGGCAAACCCAGCCCTGGACTTGGAATAAAGAGGGAGATGGTAATGCTTAGTAAAAGTGTGTACTGAACTCCAAGTAGCTGCCTCAAAATATCCTTAGTAGCTACACCCCTCAAAAAAGCAGAAGAAGTGGCAGTAGCCCTAGTAGAATGAGGTCTGATCCCAGCAGGAACATCCTTCCCATGATGAGAATAACAAAAAGCAATACAATGACCAATCCACTTTGAAATAGTCTGCTTTGAAACAGCTTTCCCTTGTGAACTCAAAGCAAAAGAAACAAATAACTGTTGAGACTGTCTGAACTCCTTAGTTCTGCTCAAATAGTAACGCAACTGCCTGTGGACATCCAAAGAATGCAGGACTTTTTCCCCCTTATTTTGGGGATCAGCATAAAAAGTAGGCAAATGAATAGACTGGTTCAAGGCCACATTAGAAATCACTTTAGGCATAAAAGTAGGGTTAGTTCGCAAAGACACTCTATCCTTATGAAATATCAGAAAGGGTTCAACTGCCATGAGTGCCTGCAATTCAGATACCCTCCTAGCAGAAGTAATGGCCAACAAAAAAGCAGTCTTCCAAGACAAAAACTTCAGATCAGACGTAGCTGCAGGTTCAAAAGGAGGTAAAGTAAGTTTCTCCAAAACAAAATTGAGATCCCAGGAAGGAGTAGGAGCTCTACGTGGGGGTCTTATATTCTTTGCCCCTCTAAGAAATTGTTTGAACAAAGGATGAGAAAATAAAGGAGGGTCACAATCATAGTGAGCAGAAATGGCTGCAGCATGAACCTTCACAGAAGAGAATGACAAACCCTTGTCCAGTAATTCAGTAAGATACTGTAGTGCAAAACTCAAATTAGGCACTGAAACATCAAAACCCTTTGCAGTGCTCCAAAGAAAAAATCTCTTCCATTTATCAGCATAAACTTTTCTAGTGCTAGGCCGCCTGGCTTCCAAAATGACATTAAAACCTGTTGAGGAAGCAGAGACCCCACCGGCTCCATCACAGAATACGCCAGGCTGTCAGATGCAGGGACTGCACCTGAACATTGAGAAAATGAGTGTTTGACTGGGACAACAAATGAGGAACCTGTGGCAGAAGCCAAGGGGGCTCCTGGATTAAACTCCTCAGCAGAGGATACCAATGCTGACGTGGCCAATCTGGTGCTATTAGAATCATGCAAGGCTTGTCCCGCCTGACTTTCAAGAGTACCTTGGGGAGAAGAGGCAGAGGAGGAAAAGCATAAACGTGAAGGTTGTTCCAACTGAAAGATAGAGCATCCACTTTCCAAGCATCTGCGTGGAACATCTTTGTGCAAAATTTTGGTAGTTGAAAATTCAGTGGAGAAGCGAACAGATCTATGTCTGGAGTTCCCCAAGCCACAGTCAATTGTTTGAAAACCTGAGGATCCAGTTTCCACTCGTGGGGATCCACAATTTGCCTGCTCAATACATCTGCTAGGGAGTTCTGTGCTCCTGGCAGAAACCGTGCTTGAAGATTGATTTGCAAACTCAGAGCAGTCTCCCACAAAATCATTGCTTGCCTGCAAAGAGGGTAGGAATTGGTTCCCCCCTGCTTGTTGATGTACCACATGACTGTTGTGTTGTCCGTTTGAATCAACACCTGTCCCGGCTGTAGGTCCTTGAAGGCCATCAAAGCAAATTGGACTGCTAACATCTCCTTCATGTTGATATGCAAATGTAGTAGTTTGGGAGGCCACACATTCTGTATCCATTTCCCATTGAAGTGTGCTCCCAAGCCAAGTCCGAGGCATCCGTCGTTAAGATCTGACTTGCCTCTGGTCGGGTCACAGAGAGTCCCTTGTTTAGTTGACATTCCTGAGCCCACCACAAGAATTCCTTCTGGATGCAAGGTATAATCAGAATGACAGTGTCCAAACTGTGGCAGTGTTGAGTCCACACACTTTTGAGATACCATTGTAGCTTCCTCATATGCAGTTTGGCATTGGGAAGAACTAGAATGCAAAATGCCATGAACCCCAAGGCTTGAAGGACTGTCCTTGCAGTCAGCCTGGACATTACTGATAACTGCTGGAAGTATAGATGAAGAGTTCTTTGTTTGTCCGGGGTCAGAAATACCATCTGAGAAGCTGTATTCAGTCTCACACCCAGAAAGCACATGTCCTGAGAGGGTACTAGACTGGACCTTATTTCGTTCTAGAATACCCTAGGCATCTTAAAACTGCCATTACATACTGGAGGTGTTGAAGTAACTTGTCTTTGTTTTGAGCAAGAATCAGGCAATCGTCCAGATAAGGATAAATTTGTATTCCTCTCTGTCTGAAAAAAGCAATCACAGGAGCCAGAACTTTTGTGAATACCCTGGGCGCAGTAGATAAACCAAAGGGCAATGCAGAGAACTGATAGTGAGAAGTACCAGCCCGAAATCTCAGGAATCTCCTGCAGCTGGGCCTGATAGGGATGTGAAGATAGGCCTCTGAAATCCAGGGTTACCATCCAGTGATCCTTGCCCAGCAGAGGCAGAAGTTGTTGTAATGTTAACATCTTGAACTTTGGAATGTCTAGGCAGGTATTGAGAATGGACAAATCCAGAATTGGCCTCCAAGTGTTTCCTGTCTTTGGCACTAGGAATAGACGGGAATAAAAACCCTGGCCTACTTCTGACTGAGGGACCGCCTGAATTGCTCCCATCTGTAAAAGTAAAGAAATTTGCTCCTGAGCCTCCATCCTTTGCTGAGGAGGCACATCCGGCATGCCTTTGAAAGGAGGAAGTGTGAAAATAAAACTTGTACCCGTGATTTATTATATCCAACACCCATTTGTCCTGGGTGACAAAATGCCAATTTTGTTGAAAAAGTCCCAACTTTCCTCCTAGAGGAGCTGCCAGTAGAGAAGGGTCTGGCAGCAGAAGATACAGGTCATTGGGTCTGTTTACGAAAAGGCTGACCCCTGCCCTCACCAGAAGACTGTGCAGGAGAACTCCAAGTCCTAGGTCTGAAAGAACCCTGAGCGTGAGCTCTGCCTCTACGCCCTAGACCTGCCCTTAGACCGAGTATCCGAAGAAGGAAAAGACCATCCTCTAGCAGGCCAATTCCTACTAAACTTAGGGGGCTGCACCTGCAGAAAATCTTTGACCGTCTGCATAGACTTAGCCTCATCTTCCATCTTTTTCAAAACCGATTCCACAGGGGGACCAAAAAGTACTTCAGATTGAAGAGGAGCATCCAAAATCCGAGCCTTAACATGCTCTGACAAATTTTGATCCTTAAGCCAGTCATGTCTGCGAATAACAACCTGTAGCAGCCACCCTGGATGCAGCCTGAAGAGCATCGAAACCACACTGCAAAGAATGCTTGCCCACTTGATCTGATGCATGAACCAACTCCTGGAGCTCCTTACACTCTATACCCTCAGATAAAGCATCCACTTTTAGATTTCAATTGACCTAACAAGAAATTCTTATACTTCAGCATATGAAATTGGCAATTCAAAGCCCTCATAGCTAACGTAGAGGAGGTGTATACTTTTTTCCCCCATCTATCTAAAGCTCTAGAATCTTTATCCAAAGGAACTGGATTCTTAGCCACAGAAGCCCTAATACCCTTCGGACCTTGAGTAATGGTTTCCGGATCAGCTCTAGGGCTCTTGTACAAATACTTATGTGCTTCAGGAACTCTAGAATATCCGTCTGGCTTAACAGGGGCAGGAGGTAAAGAATCAGGATTAAGGGAAGATTCAGAAAAAACATCCTTAACAACTTCTAAGACAGGAGGAATAGCCAAGGGCCTATGCTGAGGCAGAAACAAAAATTCCCGGAGCCGTTTCCGAGAATCCGAAAAATCCTGGCCTTCCCACTTGAAATGCTCCCTCATGGAATGTAAAGTCTCAGAAAAAGAAAAATCCTCTGGTGGAGAAGCAGAAGGACAGGAGTCCTCTGCATCCAATCAAATAAGAAGGAAATTCCTGAATTTCTTCAGCTGAGGAATCAGAGTAGTCTGAGGAATGATCCATCCCCTCTAAATCTGCCTCCACCCTAGGCCTCTTCTCTGGGGGGGCATAGAACCCCTGATCAAAGTAATCAAGTCCTCAGCCATTTTTAACATATGCTTCTTAGGAACAGGGGCTGGAGAGCTAGAACTATGACCCAGGCAAACATGACCAGTTTTGGCCTTAGCATGGCCTTTAGCCACTGAAGAAGAAGGCCTAATAACCTTCTGTAAAGATGGAACTACAGACACCTGAGAAGCACCCTCAGTCGGGCCTAACTCCTGAGAGGTTAACTCCTGTAAAAGTAAAGGTTCCCCATGGAATTCAGCTGAATCCCTGGCCGGATCCACAGGTTCAACCGGAGGCTCCGTAGAACCGGCGTCCGTAACGGACGACTCATCCGGTTTAGACTTCAAAGTTTTATCTTTACGCTTTTTAGCGGTAGCGGGCGTCGGAGGATCCGACGGCATGTTATAATTACACCTTTTCCCCAAAACAAGCCTGGCACAGTCTCATCTTCATTTAATGGTGCGCTTGTTAAATCTAGCACAAAAGCGACACCCGACCACGTCGTGCTCAGGCCCTAAACAGGGAATACACAAAGAATGAAAATCCTTATGAGGTATCTGTTTCCCACAAGAAATGCAATTATTAACTTTTTCTGACATCCGGATAACTGAGGCAAGAAAAAACAAAGATTTCCAACAGGGTACTTAGCCCAACTTGGTCTTCGGTCTGAAACTTCGATAAATGAAAATTTCAGAGCCGAGCGGCACTTGCAAACGCTGCTTCTGCTTCGGACCACGTGGCAAGAAAGACTGAGGATATGGCGTCGGTCTTGCGCTTATGTACTACGACGTACTGACGTCAGCTCTAGGCGACAATGACCGACGCCAGCCCAGCTCTTTGGTATTCGGGCCGGTCGAGGACAGCGGACTACCCACAGGTTATGACTGCAGCAATGTGAGACGAAGAACATCCACAAGTTTTCATAATAGTTGGGAGATGCAGGCAGCATTTTACAAACGTAGATACATTAGATCACGATTAACAAAGCAGCAATTAAATCTTTAAATTGAGCACAAAATACCTCTTCTAGGAGTACTTGAAAATGGTAAATACTTGTTTTATACATTCCAACTAAAATATTTAAGTTAGGAAAACAAACCCATCTACTGTTAAAACCACATTTTAGATGAATGCTTTATAATAAAAAAAAGTGTCACAGAAATGTCTACAGCGTATTCTATTGTGTAAATGCAGTCAAGACTCATTGCATGCACTTATTACATTGCTAACGGTATCTCCCGGAGATTTAACATTCTTAACATTTAATACTTCTTGAACAACAGTATCAGGTCTGCTTTACCAAGTCCCAGAAATTAAGTTCAATGCTGTCACAAGCCATTATTATTGGCTGCACAAGAGCTTTCAACTACAAAGGTCCTCCATGTAAATTACTTTTTAAATATTGTCTCAAATTCTGTATTTTGTGACACAGTAGAGCTTTCTATAACCTTCCCACCCTAGCGGAACAAAAACGAGGGGGAGGGGGGGATAAAAATAAGAGGACAGCAGAGAAACGCACGTTAAAAGTGACATCCTTAAAGGTAGTAAACGTACCAAACAGGAATTTCTTGTTCATGGGTGTTTTGGATAAAATCATCCCCAATGCAGCTGACAAAACTATATCTTTGAAGGTTTTCTAAACAGCAAAAAGGCCGCGGTGGTGCAGCAGTTAGCACTGTCACCTCACAGCAAGAGGTTCTCCAGTTCGATTCTCGGTTGGAGCACCTTCTGTGTGGAGTTTGCATATCTTCCCCGTGGTCGAGTGACATATAAAGACATGCAGTTAGGTGCGTGCATGAATGGGTGTGCCTTCTTTGAAGGTTGGGCTGACAATTCAGCACCGTAAAAATCCACTGTCAATTATTAGCGGGCCGGAGTGCCACTGTGGCAACTCCTAACCGGGAAAAGCCGAAAGACATTACTTTTACTAAACAGCAAAATCAAATCCCCGATTAAGAGCTCATCAGACATTTGGGGGGGGCTCCTCTGCCTGTCACTATACAAAAATTCTGACATAACATTTACACACACACACGTGTATCCATGTGTCTCTGTACAATAAACATGAAGACAGACACACACAAATGTAATATTCTGTGAGTGTGGTCTTGTTGTAGAGTTACAAATCTTTATTATCGGGACAGTGGTATCTCTGAAAATACATTAAGGTAAACCACAACAGATCACCGCATATGCTTTAAGAACACTATACAGCTGGCAGCGGTAAAAACCGCAATTACCCGAAGCATATGGATAGCTTTTATTATGCTTCACAAAATGTAAACTATATTTAGCATAAGAGCTCATACCTTTTGATCTAATCCAGAGTCAAATTGTTCAAATATGCTTGTAAAATACCCAGGTCTTTAGGAAGTGTCCTGAATTCATTATGAATTAGAGGAGATTTATGTTTCCGGTAAAGTGCCCAGAGTTTGTCTCCGTCGCATGGTTGTGAGTGTGGTTTTAGTTAGCCATGGGGATGTTTTTAGTTTAATTCTTTTAGTTCTTAGAGGAGCGTAGTGGTCTAGGAGGTTTAAAAAGGTTGTGTTGAAGTGGTCCACAGCGTTATATAGAGGTAAAGTTTTTAGAATGTTCCAGTTACTTTTAGGGAGTCAGAAAAAGTTTTCCCAATGGGGTACTTAGCTTCAAGTTGAAGACTTCGGTTCTGAAACTTGAAATTTCAGGAGTCGGCCGACCGGCACTTGTGAACTGCTTTGGGCACCGCACGGCAAGAAAGGCTCATGTAATGGTGTTGGCTGCATGTTTTATACCCCTGACGACCCGACGTCATGGAAGAAGGGACAGCAACAAATGCAGGACCCAAGACTTTGTTAATCAGGCTGACTGAGGGCAACCTGCCAGCAAATTACCCAAATGTAATGACTGCAACAGTGACACACTAAGAACATCAGCTTCCTGTCAGAACTCTTCAAACATTCACAAAAACACTGACACAAATCAATATGACAGGTAGACAGTCAGTTTGCAAGCATAAGTATTACACTGGCAAACATTTCTGCTTCTTCCTCTGTAAACTTTTGTCGCATAAAAAGTTTACTCAAGCAATACATAAGTTCACAAAATCAGTCCCAAATACACTTACAGTTCTTGTGACAAACAGCAGTTCCTAACAGGAAACCTCACCTGGTTTCTTAAGGAGGAAACACAGCTTTTAATAAAAAAAAAATAAAAAAATAAAATTTACTGTCTGTTAAGTATTAAGTGGAAGGGCTAGTCACTGTGGACTTATCTAGCAAACAAAGGTCTTAGTAGACTGCTGTTCCAGTGAATTCAGTGAAATGCTTTTTCTTGACATAGCAAGAAAGTAATGAACCAATCTTCATTCTGACTGCTTATTTCTCTCCTTGGGATTATCCAGTCAGCAGAGTGAAGGAGTGGTGGGAGACAATTAAGTGCTTTTTGAGGGTGGCCAGTTGCTTCCTAGGCAGAAAACAACCCATATAGCCTAAATGTTACTTGCAGCAGTGGACATGATGAACTTAACGCATTTCTCTTTTCAAATCATTGCTTTATATCTCTAATACTTAGTATACATGCTGTGAAAGAATAGTTTGGACTTCTACAATAAATTTAAGAAGGCATGTAGCAGTAAGGTGCAACAGGAATATTTCACACCAATTTAAGAAGGCATGCAACATGAATTAGAATACCTCCCGCCCCAACACACAGATTTACAACCAGTGTTCCGACAGCTGGATATGGCCACCAGGCCCATTTTTTCAATGACAACTTTATATTATCTGCACTTGACTGACTTGAGAAGTTTGGGTAGCTCAGTGGGAACACTACCTTTTTCATCCAAAAGAGTGGCAAAAAAAGACTATTGGATCCTAGAAGTCAGTTTATCATCTTTTCAAATTTTTCTTCAACTAACACGTGAAGGAATGTCTCTGAACAGTGAGAACAATAACATTATGGAGAACTGTCTTTAGAAAAGGCAAAACTGATGGCAAGGGCACAGCATAAAAACACCCTCCCAACAGGGGGGAAAAACAAAACTGGAAACACAAAAAAAAGTACAGTTGTGTACACTTTCCATAAATGTAGATGTTAGAGTGTATTCACTGTTGCAGTCATTACATTTGGGTAATCTGCTGGCAAGCTGCCCTCAGTCGGCCTGAATTCCAAAGTCTTGGATCCTGCATCGGTTGCTGTCTCCTCTTCCATGATGTCAGGTCATCAAGGGTATAAAACATGCAGCTGACACCATTTTCTTTAGTTTTTCTTGCCCCAGATGTCAGGTGCCCCCAAAAAGATAGCAAAAAAAAGTTATGTACTCACCATAACGTTCCATCTGAGTAGTTATACTTCATTTTTCTGCAACCTGTGGGTATACTGATCCATATCGGATCAGAGCCGGCAACTTTTTTTCTAGCATCTGCTCCAAACTCAGAGCTCCTCCCCTTACCCATAATGCCCTACCATCTCCTATCTTCCCTCAGATCGAGTTTGCTGCAACTAACAATATATATGCAACTCAATCCAATAACCAACCTGAAAACAGGATAAGGTCTGGGGGATGGCGGGAGGGAATGTTGCAGAGAAATGAAGTCTAACTACTCAGATGAACGTTATGGTGAGTACATAAAAAATTAACTACTTCAGATAAAGTTATCTGCAACCTGTGGGACAGAGTCCCCAGCTACTCCGATCCTGGGAGGCCCTTATGGAAGGATATTCCTGAGCACCACAGAGCCAAAGGATGCTCTACCCCTCGAAATCAGATCTAATTTGTAAAGGGAAATGAAGGTATGTGAATTGGCCCATGTCGCTGCTGCGCAAATATCGTCCAAGGGTACTCTGGACCAAAAAGCAGCAGAAGTCGCCATGGACCCAGGAGGTAATAACCCTTTTGCTTTGTAAGCATGTGAAATGCAAAGAGTGATCCATCTGGCTAAAGAAACCTTAGAAATAGCTTTTCCCATAAATGCTTTGGAAAAAGAAACAATTGGTTAGTCTTGTGGAAAGACTTCGTTCTATGAAGATAAAAGCAAAGTTGTCTATGAACATCCAACAAATGGAGTTTGTATTCACCTTTATCTTGAAAACTGGGAAAGAAAACGGGCAGATTAATGGACTGGTTTATGTTTGCTTCAGATGCCACTTTAGGTAAGAAGGAAGGGTTAGTACGGAGGGAAACCCTATCCTTATGGAAGACCAAATAGGGAGGCATGGCAGACAAACCTTGAAGCTCAGAAAGTCTCCTAGCCGAAGTGATGGCTACTAGGAAAGCTGTCTTCCAGGACTGACGCTGCAGGTTCAAAAGGAGGGGCAACCAATGCCTGTAAAACAAAAGTAAGGTCCCAAGGAGGAACAGAATCCTTGACAGGGGGCCGTAGCAGAAAAGTACCTTTGAGGAAAGCCTTGCACAGCTTAGAGGAGGCTAAGGCCATGTTGTCTTCGCCAGCGTGAAAACTGGAAATGGCTGCCAATTGTACTTTCACTGTGGAGGAACTAGCGCCTTGCTGAAAAATACTAGACAGGAAGTCCAACACCGCTGGAACAGGAGCTGTAAAGGGATCTATTTCTCCCCATGAAGCCCAAATGGAAAAGCGCTTCCATTTACTGCAACATAGTTTTCTAGTGGAATCTTTAACCACTAGAATCGATTTGACCTGGGATGAAAGACCGTGAGTCCTGGCGATTAACAGAACTGGAGCAACCAAGCTGCAAGCTTCAGACTGCCCAGATCGGGTGGACATGTACCCGACAAATGGGAAATTAGATCCGGGCAGGGATCCAGAACCCATGGGGGAGCTAATGGACGAGACCAAAGGAATGGGAACCAAACCTGACGAGGTCAGAATGGGACAATGAGGATCACTTTGCACCGTAGTCGGCAAGCTTTCTGAAGAAACTTCGGAATGAGTGGCAATGGAGGATAAGCATACAGAAGCCCAGGGGGCCAAGCATGGACTAGAGCGTCTCTGAGGACTTCCCCTGGTGAGGGAATCAGAGAGAAGAACTTACTGCACTTCGCATTGGAAGGAGATGCGAAGAGATTGCAGCAAGGCTGACGCCATGCCAGGAAAATCTCCTCTGCTACTGACCGTTTTAAAGACCACTCATAGGGCATCAGAATGGACCGGCTCAATCTGTCCGCTAAAATGTTGAAGCGCCCAGGGATGTGCATTGCTATCAGACACCGACCGGTGGAAATTGCCCATTCCCACACTTTCATGGCCTCACGACAGAGGGTAGGATCTGGTTCCCCCCTGCTTGTTGATATACCAGACGACAGACAGGTTGTCTGATTGAATTTAAATCAATCCGAGAGGGAGGACTGTGTGAAAGGCTTCCAACGCTAAAAGCACTGCCCTCATCTCTAGAACATTTATGTGCAAATTGGTCTCCGTTTGGGACCACGTGCCTTGGACTGTCCTTCCCAAACAGTGTTCCCCCCACCCGAGTTGGGAGGCGTCCGTGATCACTGTGGTTTGGACTGGGGTTGATGCAAATGGACATCCTGTTGATATCTCTGGTGATGTCAACCACCAAAGAAGAGAGGTCCTGCAGACATGGCTGATCTTGATCGGAAATTCCATGGGTAGGTCTAGCCAGGACCACTGGACCTCCAGAGTCCATTGAAGAACCCGCATGTGAAGACGTGCATACGGGAGAATAGATATGGCGGCAGCCATGGAGCCTAGAGCCTGGAGAACCTTGATCGCCTTTGAAGACTGGGAGTTTGCTATCTGAGCTATGTGGCTCCTGAGACGTAGAATCCCGTCTGGAGTTCCTTCATCTGCAAAGTGTCTAACCGTGCCCCAGTGAAGTCAAGAATTTGTACTGGTTGCAATTGGGATTTGTGAACATCGACTGTAATTCCCAGGGAGTCTACTAATCGAATGAAATAATCTCGGGCCAGACAAGTGATGCTTGTGCGCAGTGAAGAGCCAGTCGTCCAGGTAAGGAAACACCTGAATACCCCTGAAGCCTCAGTTGGGCCACTACAACTGCCATTACCTTGATGAACACCCTGGGGCTGTGGTGAGACCAAAGGGTTGGGTCCTGAACTGAAAGTGACTGGCTCCCAGCCGGAAGTGCAGAAACCTCCTGGAGCTTCTGTGTATTTTGATGTGGTAGTAAGCATCCTGAAGGTCTGACGAGCACATCCAGTCGCACTCTCGGAGATAAGGTAGAATGGACTGTAGAGTGACCATCTGGAATTTCTGTTTTGCTACAGACAGGTTTAATGTGGACAGGTCTAGAATGGGCCCGAGGTCCCCAATCTTTTTTTGGCACCAAAAAGAACCTTGAATAGACGCCTAATCCAGACTGATCGGGGGGAACCTTTACGATGGCTCGTTTGATAAGCAGCTTTGAAACCTCTAGAGCTGCGGCCTCCCTGTGAGCGGGTGGAACATCCAGGAGGTGTCTTGTACTGTTTGGAGGGGCAATGAAAGAAATAGCGTAACCTCTGAATATTATCTGAAGAACCCAGTGATCTGTCGTAATGGACTCCCATGCCGCTGGGTGTAAGGACAATCGTCCCCTGATTGCCCCCAGAGTAGGACAGTCGGGCAACCCCTCAAGGCTGCTGACCAGGTCTATCAGAAAAGGGTTCCCTAGACCCGAAGTTCCTCGGACCCCCTCTACCTCTGGGTCGGCGTCGATCTTGTCCCCCTCTGCCTCTGGGGGAATAGCTGTCCTGAGAATCCAGGGAAAACTGAGATTTTCGGAACCACATCTTCTTCTTCTGCCCTCTGATTCCTAGAGAAGGACCGCTGAGGGTTAGAGAAGCGGACTCCCGACGGCAAAGTCTTCCCGTCCTTTTTGCTCTGCTGGACCAGTGTGTCACGTAATGTCTTCCCAAAGAGAGAAGAGCCATCGTAGGGAGCATTGATAAACGACGCCTTGAAAGGGTCTGCAAACTGACACAATCTGAGCCAGGCATGATGCCTCATGGCTATGCCTGTCCCAGCCACTCTAGCTGCTCCTTCTGCGGCATGAGAAAGTAGCCGCATAGATGTATTAGAGACCGATTAAAAAATGGACATTTTCACCAAAAACAGCTGTTTGTCCTGCGGTGATAAAGACTGTGGGGGCAAGACTCAGCGAATTCCGAAGCAAGGTCTCGCTGTAGTTGAATCACGTGTGCCAAATAGTTCAGCGCACGGATAGAAAATGTCGCTGAAGAGTACACGTGCTTCCCAAACCTATCCACCGACCTGGACTCCTCATCTCGAGGGTGGACTAAGGAACTCTCCTGTGCTAGTTCCTTCCTTGTGGCCGCTGCGACCAACATAGCATCATCCGGGGCTCCTTTCGACCAGGGTGGTCTATCCGAAGGAGGAGATGAGACCTTGTCAGGACGCTTGGGAATGGGTTCTACGGTGCTGGGTTCCTTCCAAGCCCTCGTGATGATTAGGGTTCACCAAGGGGTCTGCTGGTGGGGACACCCAGGAAGTAGATGGGCCCATGCCAAAGGCCTCCAGGAACACTGACTCATCCCCAGAGGTTTGGGGGCTGACCAACCTCCCCTCTGGCAGAGGATTTCTATAATTTCTCCGAAGGAGACGTGTTCGGGAGGTGACCTGGAGGAACCTTCTCCTTCATCTAAGTCAGTGTCAGTGGTGAGGGACTCTGGGGAGTCCAGGTGCTTCCTTTTGCACTTGCCCTCTTCAGTGGGACTTTCAGAAGGGGATTCGTGAGCTGCAGGGGTTTCCTCAGGGAAAATGACCTGAGGATCCTCTGGCACAGGCTATCCCTGAGACCTGATGAAAGGAGTAGTCGCCAAATCCAGGGGAGCCTGGGTGGTATCCGAGGGAATGGGCTGGGGTTTCAATCCCTGGGAGAGAACCCTCTCCATCACTTCGAAGGCCGAAGGAGAAGTCCTCCCAGGATCCGAAGCAGGGACCAGGGCCGATGACAGGGTAGTCTGAGGCCCGAGGGAATGGGTCGGAGCCGAAGAACTCATTCCCCCGGGTCTGACTCCCTGTCCGTGGCTCAGAGTCAGTCGGATCCAAGGAACCTCAAGGTAACAGCCGGAGTCGAGGCTGGAGGAAACGTCGGTGCAAGGTTACCAGCTCCGAAAAACCTCTGATCCAAAAGCCCCGAAGCACGGATTGGGGAAGGAGAGATGGGGTGGAAGAGAGGCATGGAGGTCGACCTCCAGAGGGAGAGGGACCTGGCAAGACTCCCATCTGAATTTGGGTCTGAAGAAATCTCCGCATCATCCTGTCCATATCCATTTCAGATAGGCTCCGAGGCCACCGACTCGGATCTGGCTGGTCTGCGCAGAGGGGTGGAGGGCCTCACATCCTAAAGCTCCAAGGGCTCCATTGAGAAATGGTGACCGGAGCCGAGGAGAAACAGGCCTCCAGGACTTGGATGGAGGGATGAGAAAGAGCTCCCTGTTTGGGGATCTCTTGCAATGCCAGTCTTCCTTTTTCTGCCTTTCTTCCCTGTGTTTTTCCTTCTCCTCGTCTTTATCTTTGGTCAGCCTCGCTGACTGAAGATCTGTCTTTAGAGGACCCATCGCCAGACGAAGAGGGAGGCTGAGTCCTTGTCGGGGGGGGGGTGTACCCAAGGCCGAGGCAGAATCCAGCATGGCAACTGGGAGAAGGCCTTTGCTGACTAACTTGGCCTTGCGATCCCCAAGGGCCCTGGGGTTGAATCCGGAACAAATAGCACACTGGGTAGATGTGCTACTCCTAGACATATCACACAGTGAGACCATCAGCAGGGGAAAGCTTATGGCCACACTCTGTACATTTTTTGAATACAGGCTTTGGCTGATCAGCCATACTCCTGTGTTCAAAGGCAAGGATACTACCATCCCACAAAAGAAAAACCACACACACAAGTAGGGGAAGAGTAGGCCTGAAAACTACTCTACTACCAATCTAATCTAACACAAACACACTATGAAAGACAAAATTTCCACTTACTATCCCCTATACAGCTCCCTATAGAGCAAGAGAGACCACGATACACACTACTGACGCGGCAAATGAGATCTGAGGGAAGATAGGAGATGGCAGGGCATTATGGGTAAGGGGAGGAGCTCTGAGCTTGGAGCAGATGCTAGAAAAAAAGTTTCCAGCTCGGATCAGATACGGATCCGTATACCCACAGGTTGCAGATAATTAGAAGTTATGTACTCAGCATAACGTTCCATCTGAGTAGGTGACTTCATTTGGATGCAACCTGTGGGTATCGGATCCGACCTCGGATCCGAGCCGGCATTTCAAAAGCTTTAGGCTCAGAGCTCCTAGCTCCTCCCTCTACCCATAATCCCCTGCCAAGCCCTAACTGACCTCAGATTGAGTTTGCCTAAATAACATTACCAAAAGGTATCTACAAAAATGCAAAAAACTCTTGCTGTAAAAAGGTCAGGGGGATGGAGGGGGGGGATGGCTGCATCCAAATGAAGTCACCTACTCAGATGGAACGTTATGGTGAGTACATAACTTCTAAATCTGAAGTAGGCAGACTTCATTTGTCTGCAACCTGTGGGACAGAGTCCCCAGCTACCTAAATCTTGGGCGGCCGTCATGGAAGGATGTTTCGGAGCACCGCTGAGCCAAAGGATGCTCTTTCCCCTGGAAACAACATCCACCTTATAATGAGAAATGAAGGTATGAGACGAGGCCCAAGTGGCAGCCGCGCATATATCATCCAAGGGCACTCGGGACTTAAACGAAGAAAGGATGGATTGGTCCTGAGGCACACCCTATCGGGAAGGAAGGAGAGGTAAGGCGGTTTGATGCATAGAGCCTGAAGTTCCGACACTCTTCTGGCTGATGTGATGGCTACCAAGAAAACAGTCTTCCAGGAAAGGTACTTTAACTCTGCAGAAGCTGCAGGCTCAAAGGGAGGAGCAGTAAGGGCCTGTAGAGCTAAGGTCAGGTCCCAAGGTGGTACAGCTTCTTTGACCCGTGGTCTCAACAGAAAAACTCCTTTAAGAAAGGTCTTACAAAGTTTCGCAGTCATGAGGGGAGCTGACTCATGATCCATATGATAATGGGAAATCGCTGCCATTTGTACCTTTACCGTGGAAGAACTAGCCCCTTGATTAAAGAGGTCCGTTAAGAAATCCAGAACCGCAGACATAGGTGCTGAAAAAGGATCCATACTTTTCTGGATCGCCCAAATAGAGAACCTTTTCCATTTGCTCCGATAAACCTTCTTAGTGGAAGGTTTATGAGCCGCCACTAAAATGGCCTTGACAGGTGACGAGATACCGGGAGTCCTAATTAAGGATGGAACTGGAGCAGCCAGGCTGCCAATTTCAGGGTGTGTAGATTGGGGACTAGAATTCCCAGAGGATGGGAGATGAGATCCGGGATCGGATCCAGAATCCAGGGTGGATTCACTTTGTGAGACCATACATAAGGGAACCAGGGTTGTGAGGCCAGAGCAGGGCAATGAGAATCATTCTGCTCCCCAAACTGTTGGCTTTCTGCAAGAGCCTCTGCATCAGAGGTAGTGGAGGATAGGCATAAAGGAGACCGGGAGGCCAAGCATGCACCAGAGCGTCTCTCGGGGATTCCCCAGGTGAGGGAAGCAGAGCGTAGAAACTGTCGCATTTGGCGTTTGAGTGAGAAGCAAAAAGATTGCAACAGGGTTGCCCCCAGACGGCAAAAATCTTCTTCGCTACCAGAGGATTGAGAGACCACTCGTGCGGGGAAAGAATGGTGCGACTGAGCTTGTCCGCAAGGATGTTGGATTTTCCCGGAATGAGCGTTGCTACAAGAAAGCGTTTGGTGGAAATTGCCCATTCCCAGACTCTCATGGCCTTTCGACAAAGGGAGTAGGACCTGGTTCCTCCCTGCTTGTTGATGTACCAGACTACCGACATGTCTGTCTGGATCGCAATAGTCCCCGTGGGAAGAAGGCTGTGAAGTGCTTGCAACGCCAGGAGCACCGCCCTCATTTCCAGGACATTTATATGCAACAAGGTCTCTGAGGAGTTCCACGTGCCTTGGACAATCTTGCCCGCAGAATGCCCCCCCCACCCGAGGCGAGAAGCGTCCGTGGTCACCGTGGCTCGGGGGAATGCTGCACAAAAGGGTCTCCCTGTTAGAGGCTCCGGAGATTGGAGCCACCAAAAAAGGGAGTCCTTGCATGCCTTGCTGACCGCTAT
The DNA here is from genome assembly GCF_019279795.1 of Protopterus annectens. Taxonomy (NCBI): domain Eukaryota; kingdom Metazoa; phylum Chordata; order Ceratodontiformes; family Protopteridae; genus Protopterus; species Protopterus annectens. The sequence goes on along the minus strand of NC_056750.1, from coordinate 705,574,299 downwards.
CGGACTGTTGAGAGGGGAATATAGCGGGGACCACTGGACCTGTAGGGTCCATTGAAGAACCCGCATGTGTAAGTGAGCATGAAGTAGTGGAATAGCTGCCGCCATTGAACCCAGGGCCCTCAGGACCAAAGCTGCCGTCGGAAACGGTTGCAGGACTGCTGTGATATGACACTTCAGGCAGGAAAGCCTGTCTGGGGTGAGGAAGGCCCACATTGATCTTGTGTCTAACCTTCCTCCTATGAAATCTATAAGTTGTGTGGGGTGCAATAAAGATTTCTCCCAGTTTATGGTGATGCCCAGCCTTGGGGCTATAAGCAGGAAATAGTCCCTGGCTGAGCACAGTAGATGTCTTGATGATGCCGTCAGGAGCCAGTCGTCCAGGTACGGAAAGACCTGTAATCCCTGGAGTCTCAGGTGGGCCGCTACAACTGCTAGTACCTTGGTGAACACCCTGGGGGCAGAGGTGAGACCGAAGGGAAGGACCCTGAACTGGTAGTGACTGGCTCCCAGCCGGAAGCGAAGGAACCTCCTGGACCGCCTGTCCATCCGAATGTGGTAGTACGCGTCCTTGAGGTCGATAGAGCACATCCAGTCATTCTCCCGCAAGAGGGGGAGTATAGATTGTAGGGTGACCATCCTGAACTTTTGCTTGGTTACTGACAGGTTCAGCAGGGAAAGGTCTAAGATCGGTCTTAAGTCCCCAGTTTTCTTTGGCACTAAGAAGAACCTGGAGTAAAACCCCGATCCGGTCTGATCTTGGGGGACGCGCTGGATGGCTCTTTTTTCTAGCAGCTGCCCGATTTTGATAGCTGCTGCCTCCCTTTGGTCGGGTGGTACATCTGGGAAGCTGCGTGACCTGGGGACTTTGCTCAGGGGAATGGTATAACCTCTGGATATCACACGAAGCACCCAATGGTCTGATGTGATTGACTCGCAAGAAGTCAGGTGCCTCGAAAAACGCCCCCCGACTGCCTCCAGAGACGGACAGCCGGGCAACCCTTCAGGGCTGTTGCGTGGGTCTGTCAGAGAAAGGTTCTCTGGACCCAAAGTTTCTAGGAGCCCCTCTGCCTCTAGGATGGCGACCCCCCTGTCCCCCTCTGCCACGGAAAGACTGGTTATCCGGAGCAGGTTGGGACTGCTGCGACTTCCGGAACCACATCTTCTTCTGTCCCTTTTGGTTCTTCGAGAAGGACCTCTGGGGAGCTGAGAAGCGGACTCCGACGGCAGACAGCGTCTTCCCATCCTTCTCGCTCTGGACCAACGTTTCGCGAACTGTTTTGCCAAACAAGGCAGAACCATCAAAGGGGGCATTTGCGAAAGTCGCCTTGAAGGGCTCTGCGAAATCACAGTGGCGGAGCCAGGCCTGCCGCCTCATGACTAGGCCCGCTCCGCTGGCTCTAGCGGCTCCCTCGGTAGCGTGAGAAAGTAGCCGCATAGACGTATTGGAAACTGCTCTAAGAGTGGCCATACGGGTGGAGTACACCTGTTTGTCCTCACCCGACATGGACTCTGGGGGAGATGCAGCGTATTCTTTAATCAGATCCCGCTGCATCCCGATGACGTGTGCCATGTAGTTCAGCGCTCTCAAGGAGAAGGTTGCTGAACTAAAAACTCGCTTCCCAATGCGATCCATCGAGTGGGACTCCTTGCCCGGAGGATGCATAGAGGGACTCTCCTGGGCCAACTCCCTCTTAGTGGCTGCAGCCATCATCATGGCATCTACCGGGGGGCCTTTGCTCCAATGAGTGTGGTCTGCTGGGGGGCTCAGGATACGGTCAGGATGCTTGGGTACAGGCTCAACGGTGTCCGGATCCTTCCAAGCTCTGGTGGATATAAGGTCCACCAGAGGATCGGCAGGGGAGGACACCCAATAGGTAGATGGGCCCACCTCGAATGCCTCCAAGAACACGGACTCGTCTGAGGAGGCCTTGGGGGCAGACCACCCCCCCCCCCGATCCTTAACATCTCCATAATGTCTCCAAATGAGACGTCTTCAGGGGGTGGTCTTGGGGAGCCCTCCCCTTCATCCAAGTCTGTGTCTTCGGTAATGGACTCTGGGGAGTCCATGTGCCTCCTTTTGCACTTACGCTTCCGAGGCACTTCCTCGGGGGGGGGCTGTCCGAGGAGTCCTCTTCAGCAGCTGGATGTTCCAAGGGAACTAATTGGGACATCGAGGCGGGCTGTCCCTGGGACCGGCTGGTGGGAGCCTGGCCCAACAGCAAGGGAGTGCGGGGTGGAGTCGTGGCAGGGACCGGGGGGTCCGGTAGTCCTCAACAGCGCCCTTTCCACTACGTCGAAGGCCGAGGGGGAGCCAGCTTCTCTAAGCCCGAGCCGACCCCCACTGGATCAGGCGCACGGACGGGCGAACAGTCGGATCCGAGAGACCGGTGTGCTCCAACCTAGACGGAGCCGAAGACATACCAGCTCCCTCGGATCCGAGGCTCGGCCCTCGGCTCCGTGAAGTACCCGAAGCACTCAAGGGATGGGACGGATCAGAGGTGCGCTGACCTATCGGATCCGACCCACCCCCGGATCCAACTCTGCCCAGCACCAAAAGCTCCGAACCCAGGGTGTGGGTCGGAGAAGGAGCCAAGGGGGCGAAAAAAGGGGTCGAAGCCCCTCCTGGATGGGGGGGAGCCAAGAGCACTCCCATTTGCATTTGAGCCTGGATGAATTTCCTCATCATCCGGTCCATGTCTGCTTCACTCATAGAAAAGGTGGATCTAGTTGAGGCCACCGAAGCGGACCTAGAGAGCCGCCTCGGGGACCTCACTGAAGGGCTAGCCTCCTCCTCCTCGGGCCCAGAAGAGAACAGAGGGGAGTGGAGCCGAGGAGGAGATCTAGAAGGCACAGGGGAGGCACGTTTAGACGGAAGAGCCACACTTGAGGTTTCGGCTCTCCGTTTGTGGTGCCTCTCCCTGTGTCTCTCCTTCTTCTTTTTCTCCCTAGAAGTCTCCTTCTCCTCCGGCTTTTTTGAGGGAGGTTGAGTCCCAACCGGAGGAGAGGAGACTACAGCACCTACAGAAGGCTGCTGGCCAGAAGGGGCAGAGGCCGGAGCCGCATCTGGAGGGAGAAGTCCCGCCAGAACAAGCTTCGACCTCCGCTCCCTTAAAGCTCGGGGGTTGAACCCTGCACAAATGGTACAATCAGATGACAGGTGTTCAACCCAGCATTCTTGCCAGTGTGGCCATCTGCTGGGGATAGCTTATGGCCACACTCGGTACATTTAGAGAACACTGCCTTATGGGCTTCAGACATCTTAAGCCCTAACAGGCCTAAAAACACACACAACACACAAACACACAAACTACGAAAACCGAAGAAAATTAAAAGATAGAGAGAGGAAAGCCTAACACATACACTCTAACCGTTTAAATTATAAAAGTTAAAGTTTTCAAAAAATTTCTAGTCAAGAATGCTTATCTGAAACCAGGAGCTCGAGGAGTCCATTGCAACTTGAAAGCGGCAAACGAAATCTGAGGTCAGTTAGGGCTTGGCAGGGGATTATGGGTAGAGGGAGGAGCTAGGAGCTCGGAGCCTAAAGCTTTTGAAATGCCGGCTCGGATCCGAGGTCGGATCCGATACCCACAGGTTGCAGACAAATGAAGTCTGCCTACTTCAGATAATGAAGTTAACTACTTCAGAGTGTGTGCACGCACATGTGTGTAGATTATTTATATATACACACACATATACACACATATACATATATATATATATATATTTATATATACACACACATATACACACATATACATATATATATATATATATATATATATATATATATATACATATATATACACACAATATATATATATATATATATATATATATACACACACATATATATATATATATACACATATATATATATATATATATATATATATATATACACACACATATATATATATATATATATATATATATATATATATACACACACATACACACATACATATACACATACATACATATACACACACATGCATCAATATAAACTTTACCTTCATCTACAAGCAAATACACCACATAGGTTGTAGAAGATAGAGAAGGAAAGAAACTTCAGAATGAAAAGGGGATGGCGGGAGGGTAATCTGGACTGCAACAGTGAATACACTCGAACATCTACATTTATGGTAAGTGTACACAACTGTACTATGTTCTTCGTGTTTCACTGTTGCAGTCACTACATTTGGGAAGAATCCCAAAGCTATGGTTGGGAGGCTGGAGCTAAACAGCATTAGGTATGGCTATAAGGCCCTGCAGAACTGCAGTGGCAAAGCCTGTCCTGGACTTAGAGAGGCAAATGATAATGCTTTGTAAAGGTGTGAACAGAACTCCAAGTAACAGCCTCTAGAATGTCTTTAGTTGGTGGTACTCAGAGAAAGGCTGCTGAAGTAGCTGCAGCTCTGGTGGAATGAGACCTAATGTCCTTGGGCACAGGTTTACCATGGTGTAAGTAGCAGAAACTAATACAGTAGCTTATCCACTTTGAAATACTCTGCTTTGAAATAGCCTTTCCTTCTGATCCTGCAGCATATGTCACTAGTAATTGCTCAGTTTTTCTTAGAGCTTTAGTCCTGCTCAAGTAGAATCTTAGCTGTCTGTGTACGTCCAAGGAATGCAGAATTCTCTCCCCCTTGTTCTGCGGATTTGGATAAAAGGTTGGCAGATGAACAGTTTGGTTAAGAGCCGCACCGGAAACCACCTTAAGCATAAATGTAGGATTTGTCCTCAGACACACCCTGTCTGGGTAAAATATGATAAAAGGCTCTACAGCCATGAGGGCCTGTAGCTCTGAAACTCTTCTTGCTGAAGTAATTGCTAGTAGCAGAGCTGTTTTCCATAAGAACTTTATATCAGCGGTAGCAGCTGGTTCAAATGGAGGCAGGGTGAGCTTTTCCAACACATAATTGAGGTCCCATGCAGGTACTGGTGATCTTCTAGGAGGCCTTAAATTTTTGGCTCCTCTAAGATAGACAAGATAGTAAAGGATGAGAAAAAGATTGGTGGCTCTGTATTGTAATGAGCCGAAATGGCAGAGGCATGGATTTTAATTGATGAGAAAGATAGGCATTTGTCAAGCATCTCAGTCAAGTATTGTAATATCAGAGGAATATTTGGTTCTGCTGTATCAGTTCCTTGTGCTCGATTCCAAGCACAGAATCTCTTCCATTTATCAGCATAAGATTTTCTAGTACTAGGCCGTCTGGCTTCCAAAATGACATCCATCACAGCTTTACTGAGAGGTGTTGTTTGTATAACTACATGATCAGCCATGAGGCCAGATTCAGTGTCTGGAGTTGATTGTGCAGATCTGATTGTTTTGCTGGGACAGTAGTTGATCTTAGAGGTAAAGTCCAAGCTGGGTATTGAGACAAGTTCCTTAGGATTGGGTATCAGTATTGGCGGGGCAAGTCCGGGGCAATTAGTATCATCTTTGGTTTCTCTTTTAGGACCACCTTGGGAAGAAGAGGCAGAGGGGGAAAGGCGTAAACTGATAGGTTTTTCCAACTGAAGGACAGGGCGTCCACTTTCCATACTGGTCTGTGATAAGCCATTGTGCAGAATCTATTCAATTGATAATTTTGAGGAGAGGCAACTAGATCTATGTCTGGGCTCCCCCATTTCTTTATCATCATGCTGAAAACTTGTGGATCTAGTTTCCACTCGCGAGGATCCAGAAGGTTTCTGCTTAAATCATCTGCCAGAGTATTTTGCTTTCCTGGCAGGAATTGAGCTTGAAGATGTATTTGGTAAGTCAAAGCTGTGTCCCACAGTGCCATGGCTAATCTGCAAAGGGGGTACGAGTGTGTGCCCCCCTGCTTGTTTATATACCACACGACCGTGGTGTTGTCTGTCTTTAACAGTAGTTGTCCTGGATGAAGTAAGTCCTTGAAGGCTGTTAGAGATGCTAGCCGTTCAAAATTCCCTTTCTGGTTGATATATAGATGCATTTGTTTTGGAGTCCATATGCCCTGAATGCATCTTCCTGCCATGTGGGCCCCCCAGGCATAATCTGATGCATCTGTTAAGGTTTGGCTGGCAGGGGGTAGAGTGAAGGCCCGTCCCATGTTTTGGTGACATGCCTTTGCCCACCATAAAAACTCCTGTTGTAGGCAGGGAATGAGAGGGATCATTGCTTCCAGACAGGGACAATGTTGACTCAAACTTTTTAAGTACCACTGAAGTTTCCTCATATGCAGTCTTGCATATGGAATCAGTAGGATGCAGGATGCCATGAAGCCCAAAGCATGCAGAATTTGTCTTGCAGACAACTGGGTCTTTGTTGCCAGTTTGAAGTAAGTAGTCAGTTGCCTTTGCTTGTCTGGCGTGAGGTAAGCCATCTGGGCAGTTGTATTCAAGCTTGCACCCAGGAATGTTATCTGTTGAGAGGGTACAAGTTGTGATTTATTTTCGTTTGTGTACCCTAGGCATGTTAGAAGCCTTTTCACAAACGCCAGGTGAAGACGAATGTCCTTGTTCTCTGCTTGCATGAGACAGTCGTCCAAGTAAGGATATATTTGCATACTTCTTTGTCTGCAAAATGCAATTACTAGTGCCATGCACTTTGTAAAGACCCTGGGAGCAGCAGATAAGCCAAAGGGCAGTGCAGAGAATTGGTAATGCATTAAGCCAGCCTTGAATCTGAGGTATCTTCTGCACGATTGTCTTATTGGAACATGCAGGTATGCCTCTTATGTCTAATGTCACCAGCCAAGCATTCTTGCCCAGCATGGGCAAAAGCTGCTGCAAAGTCAGCATTTTGAATTTTGGAATGTCCAGGTATGTGTTCAAAATCGATAAATCCAGTATTGGTCACCAGGCCTTGTCCTTTCTGGGTACCAAGGACACTAGAGTAAAAGCATTGTCCTTTTTCCTGTTCTGGTACTGGCTGAATAGCCCCCATATCCATGAGGGACATAACCTGTTTCTGTGCCTCTGCCCATTGAAGTTTTGGCAGATCTGGCCAACTGTTTGCCATTAGCAGAGTATGTAAATGGAATCTGTATCCCTGTGATACTATGTTTAGCACCCACTTGTCCTGGGTTATTAACTGCAAATTTTGAGCAAAAAGTGCTAATTTTCCCCCAAGGGTTCTGCCAAAATATAAGTGCTTGGTGTAGGCAGAGGGAAGTCATTGGGACTGTTTTCTCTAGGTTTGCGCTTTGTCTCCTCAAGCTTTGGAGGTAGAAGCACCCCATTGCTTTGACCTTTATGAATCTTGTGCCTGGTATCTGGAACCCTTAGGGTGTCTGGATTTGGCCCTTTGGGCTCTGTCCGACACAGGAAAGGACCAATTTTTTCTAGGCCAGTGTCTACTGAATCTTGGTGGCTGCACTTTTAAGAAGTCTTTTTACAGTTTGCATAGACTTAGATTTGTCTTCCATTTTCTTTAAAACCTCTTCTGCCTCAACACCAAAAAGAGTATCATGCTGTAAAGGTACATCTAGCAATTTAGCTTTAATATGATCAGGCAAATTTTGTTCCTTTAGCCAGGCATGCCTCCTAATCACAGATCCAGTAACTGCAGCCCTGCAGGAGGACTCCAAGGAATCAAAACCACATTGCAGAGTATGCTTTCCAACCTGTTCAGCTGCATGCAATAATTCCTGCAATTCTTTATTTTCTGCATATTCAGAAATCATAATTTTCTGTTTCAGCAATCCCATAACATGCTGATACTTGATCATATGAAATTGACAGTTTAAGGCCCTAAATGCCAAGGTTGCAGATGTATAAACCTTTTTTCCCCATCTGTCCAGTGCCTTTGAATTTCTGTCAGAAGGGGTAGGATTTTTTGCTGTTGAGGCTCAACTCCTTTTGGATCCTGTGAAATAGTTTCAGGATCAGCAGCAGGATTTCTAAATGTGAGTTAGAGACCCTGTAATATCAGTCAGGCTTGCTGGGAGCTGGAGGTAAGGAGTCAGGTGTCAAGCTGGACTCCAAAAACATCATCCACAATGTCTAAAACGGGGTATGGCTAAAGGCCTGCGCTGAGGGAGAAGGAAATCCCCAAACCTCTTTTTTTGACTCTCTCAGTGAAAATGCTCCCTCAAAGTATGCAAGAATAATATCAGGAGGTGATGCAGATGGTATAGACTCCTCTGCATCAGAATCCTCATAGGGAGGTATAGATAATTCCTGATCAGAAGAGCAATCAGAAGAAACAGAAACCTGATCTGAAGATTCATAATCAAGTGTCTTGCCTAGGCCTCTTATCTGGAGGGGGATGGGAACCCCTGATCAAGGTAATAAGTTCTTCAGCCATTTTGGCCATCTGTTTTTTAGACAGGGGCCTGTGCACGTGGCTCACAAGTCTGTTTTTTAGTTTTAGAAGTTGCTTTTGTCTTTGGTTTTGCAGCTGTCTGTTTGATATACAAATGTTGAGGCCTGAATACACCCTCAGAAGCCGGTGCCTGCTCAGCGGCTCCGGACCCATCAGAGGGAGATGCATCCGTGGGTCCAATACTCTTGAGTATCTCACGGCATGCCGGACTTCACATGGGTGTCAGTAGGAGCCTGCAAATCGAAAATAGCGGGTATCGGGGGCTGCGAAAGCACCTCACAGAGTACCAGTGAACCGGCGACTGGCTGAGGAGAAGCTACGTCGGTTTTGGACCTTGACCGTCTCTCTGTCCTTTTCTTTGCGTTTTTTATGTACTCCGGAAGTCGGATTGCTATCCAACTACATTTCTGGGTAGTTAAATCCATTTCCAAAATACTTTGAGGCAAAAACATACCAACACTTAAGTGTGTTGGTTAAATCTAGCACAAAACTGATAGCCAGGCACGTTGTGATCAGGGCCTAGGCAAGGAATACAGTATAAATGGAAATCCTTGAGGTATTTGCTTCTCACAAGTAATACAATTATTGACTTTTTCTGACATCGGTATGGAGCAAGAAAAAAAGTTTCCCCAACGGGGTACTTAGCTTTAGTGAAGATTTCGGTTCTGAAACTCACTCTAATATTTCAGGAGTCGGCCGACCGGCACTTGCGAAATGCTTCTGCTTTGGGCACCACGCGGCAAGAAAAACTAAAGAAAATGGCATCTGCTGCATGTTTTATACCCCTGACGTCATGGAAGAGGAAATAGCAACCAACGCAGGACCCAAGACCTTGGAATTCAGGCCAACTGAGGGCAACCTGCCAGCAGATTACTCAAATGTAATGATTGCAACAGTGAAACACTAAGAACGTGAAAATCACCACCAAAGAAGCCTAAAGAACAATTAAAGTTAAGCATTTTTACCTCACAATACAAGTTGCTACAGGATTGGAGAGACTCCACTTTCTTGTGTGCCCTCACAACAAGCAACCACAGAAGGTAAGAAGCAAATACCAGATACTGAAGTGGGAAATGGCACAAGACATGTGCTTTGTGATCCACCTGAAGGATGTAAATCAGCAGCAAGATAAAAAGCAAAAATTCAAAAGCAGTAAAGCATCAGTTATTGTAATAAAAAAAAAGATGCTGGTACTCAGGATTGGTATGCATCAGGTAGGAGCAGGCAAAGTTAACAGCTACAGAAAGTTAAACAAAACCCAAGAAAAGTAATTTAATAACTGGAGAATGGGAAGCAGCCTGTGACTTACTGTGGTGCAAAATAACAGTTACGAGAAATGCTGTCAATCTCCTTGAAAGGAAACTAGATCAATAAAACTCCCACACGCTTTAGAATACTGTTAACAGAATTCTCAAAAATATGATCAATTAGTGCAATTCATAGTTTAGCTACAACAAAACTTAGGACTCAACAGGAGCTATGCTGTGCATTTTCACAGTGCAACCACAAGTTTTCATAATAGTTGGGAGATGCAGGCAGCATTTTACAAACGTAGATACATTAGATCACGATTAACAAAGCAGCAATTAAATCTTTAAATTGAGCACAAAATACCTCTTCTAGGAGTACTTGAAAATGGTAAATACTTGTTTTATACATACCAACTAAAATATTTAAGTTAGGAAAACAAACCCATCTACTGTTAAAACCACATTTTAGATGAATGCTTTATAATAAAAAAAAAAGTGTCACAGAAATGTCTACAGCTCTGTTAAACTATAGTATTCTAGTGTGTAAATGCAGTCAAGACTCATTGCATGCACTCATTACATTGCTAACGGTATCTCCCGGAGATTTAACATTCTTAACATTTAATACTTCTTGAACAGTATCAGGTCTGCTTTACCAAGTCACAGAAATTAAGTTCAATGCTGTCACAAGCCATTATTATTGGCTGCACAAGAGCTTTCAACTACAAACGTCCACCATGTAAATTACTTTTTAAATATTGTCTCAAACTCTGTATTTTGTGACACAGTAGAGCTTTCTATAACCTTCCCACCCTAGCAGAACAAAAACGGGGGGGGGGGGGGGATAAAAATAAGAGGACAGCAGAGAAACGCACGTTAAAAGTGACATCCTTAAAGGTAGTAAATGTACCAACAGGAATTTCTTGTTCACGGGTGTTTTGGATAAAATCATCCCCAATGCAGCTGACAAAACTAGATCTTTGAAGGTTTTCTAAACAGCAAAAAGGCCGCGGTGGTGCAGCAGTTAGCACCGTCACCTCACAGCAAGATGTTCTCCAGTTCGATTCTCGGTTGGAGCACCTTCTGTGTGGAGTTTGCATATCTTCCCCGTGGTCGAGTGACATATAAAGACATGCAGTTAGGTGCGTGCATGAATAGGTGTGCCTTCTTTGAAGGTTGGGCTGGCAATTCAGCACCGTAAAATCCACCGTCAATCATTAGCGGGCCGGAGTGCCACTGTGGCAACTTCTAAATGGGAAAAGCCGAAAGACATTACTTTTACTAAACAGCAAAATCAAATCCCCGATTAAGAGCTCATCGGACATTTGGGGGGAGGGGGGGGGCCTCTGCCTGTCACTATACAAAAATTCTGACATAACATTTACACACACACACACACACACACACACACACACACACACACACACACACACACACACACACACACACACACACACACACACACGTGTATCCATGTGTCTCTGTACAATAAACATGAAGACAGACACACACAAATGTAATATTCTGTGAGTGTGGTCTTGTTGTAGAGTTACAAATCTTTATCATCGGGACAGTGGTATCTCCGAAAATACATTAAGGTGCACCATAACAGATCACCGCATATGCTTTAAGTACACTATACAGCTGGCAGCGGTAAAAAACGCAATTACCCGAAGCATATGGATAGCTTTTATTACGCTTCACAAAATGTAAACTATATTCAGCATAAGAGCTCATACCTTTTGATCTAATCCAGAGTCAAATTGTTCAAATATGCTTGTAAAATACCCAGGTCTTTAGTATATTTAATTGCACCAATTTTTCATCTGCAAAAGTCATCATCAGTGCCAGTCTCATTATTGGGAATCTAGACAAACATCCCAAACAATGAGCTCAGGACTGAACCTCCGGGAATCCAAATTAACCCCAATTATAAATTCTACCTCTCTGAAGTTGTCTCTTATGCATGCATTTCAGCTCCTACCCCAAAAGCAATCAGCATTCTAGTTAATAAATATGACTGGATACTTTCAGAGTACATTGTTCTTACAATCCCTAGAGGAGGACTGTCTCAAACACCTTAGCAAAGTGTAAATAAAGGACATCCATTAACCCCCCCCCCCGTATCTTGTGTTCACTACATTTAGGTAGAAGCTGATTACATTTGTAGAAAATCGCTTAGTAATTTTTTTTTTTTTTTTTACAAATTAGTATTTCAAAGCACATCCCGAGTATGCAGGTTAAACTAATTGGTTTGTAGTTATTGATACTTTTTTTTTTTTACTGTTGCATTTATTACTGGGCATCACTATAGCCTTCTTCTGTACAACTGTCAAATAACATTTCATAGTACTTAAAGAACTGGCCAAGAACTAAGTATTCACCAATATTGCTTGGGGAATATCAATCTAATACATCAGGGCCATAGGCAGATGCAGATTTGATCTTCCTTAGTTCCAGAACAATATATTCAGTTATTACTGGACAAATACAGTGGCTAATGAGATCTGCGAAAAGTATTTCAAGTCACATATATGCAAAAAATAAAGATTTTGTAATATATTTTCTTATAATCCATAGCTAATTTTGTTTTTACTTGAAGCAATGCCAACACAAGATAATTTATACTTACAGTATTGCCTAAAATGTTTAAATAATGCTTTAAAATTACTACTGGTGTGTTCAGTAAGTTTTATCTCAGACACTCAGACCATTGTTTTGCCTTCCTGAACATGTTTAACAGAGTGATACACCATTCACTGTGGAAAACTAATTTCTGTAAGGAATTATTTGTGTTCTTTAGACTATTTAAAAACAATACCTGCGGTGGTGGTGCTGCGGTAGCGTTGTCGCCTCACAGTAAGACACTGTCCGGTTCGATTCTCAGCTAGAGCGTCTTCTGCGGGGAGACATGCATGATTGGGCGTACCTTCGTTGAAGGTTGTGCATCAGGCCTGGCAAGCCAGTATGTAAAAATCAACTGCCAATCATTAGCGGACCGGAGTTCCCCTGTGGCGACTCCTAACAGGGAAAAGGCGAAAGACACAGACTATTTAAAAACAGTCCACTATGGAAGATGTTTATCCCTCTATTACAGTTGGTAGCTATAGGTACATATTTATCAATCAAGAATTCTATTTTGTTGTAAAACATTTACCAGCTACCCTCAACATCACTTCCGCTTTGGATAACCTGTTCCATCCTTTCAGTTCAGAGTTACCATCAAAATTTTGTTTATAAAATAGTTATAATACATTTAGATGATAATTCAGTTTTTCAATTGATTGGAATTACCTGGTTCTCTGTCAAGAACTACCCAGTTTATTTCTAAATTTTATCTGTGAAAAATCTAAAAAATTCCCATCCATTTTGACTCAATCTGCATACGTATTTGTGCATCAAGCTATAATAATCCTTGATCCATATGCTGGTGTGTCAGTTCCCGAAGCATTTAAATCACTTGCCATTACATCATACTTATTTATAAAGAAATTACTAATAATGTCCCCCAGAGTCGCTCTTTTGCACACAGGTTACATACATGCTAGGCAAACTGTTTATTTTCGTGATCTGAAGAAATTTAATTGGCGATACAATCCCCATCTTCAGATAAGTAAGAAATTAAATTACTGGCCACATAAAACTGAAAACCCACTACCTCTTCGATTGCTCTTACTTTGTGATAAAAATATGGAAAACTCATAGGTTTATTCTTGTGACCAAATGATATTTTGGTTATCATGAGTAAATCACGCAATTCTGTGTATAAACATAAAAATCTATAAGCACGGGTGTGTGTGTGTAGCAAAATGTCAAATTCCAAAATAAAGGACTCGAACTCGTGCTGGTGGTGTAAGGACGATGAGGTATGTACCTACTGGAAGAGGGGTCCAACCCTGCTCGTACCACTATTCTAATAAGGCCTTGATTTGGGAGCAGTGCCATGAAGATATGAGCATAGCCACACAAGTTGGTGACAGAAGCCCCTATTGGATTTTGTTGGGGACATACATGCATGGACAAGAGGGTACAAATAGCCCTTTCAAGGGTCCACATGCTCAAGTCACCACCAAATAGACAAGGTTGAGCAATAAAAATTTCACAGATGGAGTGCAGGTGACAGCACAAAGCATCCATATGGCAGTGTGAATGATGCCTCCTGTTTAAATTATGGGGAGGCTTGATGATGGGCAAGGATGCAACAATTATGTAAAAAAATAAAAACAAGCAACATAAGTCTGCGCATAAGTGTGTGCAAAGAATCTCAAACTTTTCAATGGGAGTCAATCATGAGCATACAGGTGCAATTACATATACCCCAAAATGTACAGTGTGCACAAAGTTTTTCATCAGTAAAGATTTCATGTATAGCTATCCTGAGCTATGTTACGTAGCACAACATATGCTATCAAGTTACAGCCCTTCCCTAGCAACACAGTTAACTTTGAAAGAGATTTCTCTTACTCAAGAGAAATATCAATCATCTCCTACAGCAGGGGGGCCGAATGGACAGATTAAAATCGACAAGTACTGCTGGAAATGAATTTATCCTAAAGTCTTGGTGAGTACCTTCAAGTGGAAATCCTGTTTTCACAAATTGTCAAGAAAATATTGATATACAGACTATTTTATACACCATAAATCATGGGCAGGTAGGTTAAAAAATGACTGCACAAGTCCCAGGATAAAAAAAGTACCCAATTGTGGTGTATGCACAAGTCCCAGGATAAAAAAGTACCCAATTGTGGTGTATGCACTGAAGTCAGGACTGGAAAGATGACAGTGTAGAATCCTCAAGACATGAAAAATTCTTAGGATGGGGTTAGGCCAGGATCAGGGAGAGGATGGCTCCCCTGTTTTAGGAGTACTAGTTCACAGAACCTGACAGACCAAGAGAGTCGTACAGATGACCGGGTAGATTGAGGATAAGAAGAAAATTTGTATTGTTACTATTATACAAGCAGAATTTCCAGACAGATGTTCAGAAAGAAAGCAAAATTAGAGGAAAGAAAATGCATACAAGAAAAAAACGTCAAAAGCTTCAAATGCAAATTTGCATTCATTAATACAACAGTTCCGTGAAAAACATTATACAGATGAAGAAACGTTGGGCTGCCTGGAAGAAGCAACAGAGGAAGTGAGAAAATATAAAGAAAATCCAGAGAACTTGAAAAGTATACAAAAAGAAACATGTACATGGGGGAAAAAGATCTGACATGGTGCAATATCTATGCAAAGGAAAAAGCAAAACTAATTACTGCATAAAAGTGGGACCAAAGATATTTGTAAAGAAATAAAGCAAAGGAAACCAGATTAAGGAAAATTTCACAATACAAAACAAAAGGTGAAATAAGAGGATTAGTAATGGAGAAATTACACAAGTAGAAGAGTTATGAACTCATTCTCTGATGTCATCCATGCCAATATTCCTCACAGTAGGGTCAGAGTCCTCAGCTACAATTCACCCTTGGAGGCCTTAAGGAAGGACGTGCCAAAACTCTGTGGAACCAAAGGAAGCCCTGTTCTTGGAAACAAAATCCAGCTTGTAATGTGATATAAAGGTGTGAGAGGTTTAGACCAAGTGGTGGCAGTATATACAGTAAATGAAAAGTCTGGCCATGAAGGCTGAAGTAGCAGCCACAGACCTAGCCGAATATGCTCCACCCTTTCCCAGGACCTCAAGATGCCTGTTGGAGTAGACTGGAGACACAGCTAGAGATCCATTTAAAGACAGTCACTTTAGAAACAGGGGGGCCACTCCTATTCTGGGGAAAAGCCACAAAGAGCTGGTCTGATCTCTGAAACTCAGTCCTATGCACATAAAATAATTACTTGTGTATACCCAAAGAATGCAAACTGTACTCTCCCTTATTAGAATAATTGGTAAAGAAAACTGGTACCTGAATAAACTGTTAACTCTGAGCTTTGGCCAGCTAAGACCTACATGCAATCAACTGGATGTATAAGTGAATTTAAGTAAATCTTTTTCTGCACTTTTTTAATATAATACAGCATTTAAATTGATTTGTGTTGCATTGAATACTATCTAGCTGGAAGTTGTGGCTCTGTTTTTCCAATAAGTTCCCTACCCAACCTCCCGGCTTTTGTTTTGGTGTTAATCTTGGTGGTTTTGAAACTGCCCACTCCTCTTGTAAATTTGAATCTGGATACTCCTCCTGGGCCCATCTCATTTGCTCACAAAAAAAAAAAAAAAAAGAAAGAAATTTTGCACTTTTTTCATCTGCTTTTACTGTATTTGTGTTCTTCCTACTTTATTTTGCTTTTGCGTCATCTTAAAAGTACTCAATTGTATTCATTACTGCTTGGTGTAACTATCATTCTAAGCCTTTTGATTTAAGCACTTGGGCTTCAGATCAGTTGTTTTACATTAAGAAGGTTTGTGGTTAGCACTGTTGGGGCAGAACAGGTAGCTTACATCCTTCCAAGTTGGGAACTGCTGATTGAAGGCTCAGTGTGTTATTCTAAAAGTGTATTAGTTTTGGTTTAAGCACTTGGGCTTCAGGCCAGTTATTTTACATTAAGAAGGTTCGTGGTCTGCACTCTTCTGGGAGGACAGGCTGGGCTCTGCCCTTCTGAGCTGGGAATTTCTGGTTAAAGGCTTATACATTGCCTGCATATTTGAACTGTTTCTTACTGAAATTGGTGCGTCTTGTTTGCTGTAGCACAGACTAGATCCAGGCCTGCTGAATCTAGCTTTATTTGTATAACTTGAGCACTAATCCAGGCCTTCTTTTTTGGAGAAGGTTCCCCTGCCCCCCCAGTGGCAAGAGTGTGCAGTTAGCACTTGTCTGATTGAAGACTACAGGAACAGGGCTCAGTTTTGAGATTTTTTTACTGGTTAATTGGGTTGTTGTCTCTTTTGGCTTTTCCCGGTTAGGGGTCGCACAGCAGAACTCCGGTCTGCTGATTGGCAGTAGATTTCTACGTGCCAAGTTGCCGGCCCTGGCGCACAACCTTCAATGAAGGTATGCCCATTCATGCATGTCTCCACACAGAAGACGCTTTAGCTGAGAATCGAACAGGACAATGTCTTACTGTGAGGTGACAATGCTACCGCAGCACCACCACCACATTTACTGGTTAATTGGGCAATTTAAGCGCCTTTTATGATCGCTTGTAGTCATCTAAAGCTGTTTTAAGTGTATTTTTACTGTTTTTGCCTTATCTTTTCAAAAATAAATTTTTCCTCGTTTCCCAACTTTCTAAGCTAGTATAGTCCAGTTTTCAGGTTGGTGCTGAATTCAGGGCTGTGTTACAATTTTCTGAGTTGCCCATACCTTACTTGGATAGAGGGAGGTTTCTTTGTTCACCTGTGAGAGAGAGGGAGCTTTGAGCAGCCATCTGTCCTTGGAGGAGTGGTTCCAGCCCAGAAATTAGTAGTTTATAGGCCATTTAGGGCTAATTTCGCTTTCATTTCCCTGTTGTAAAAAACGCATTTGCACGGTTTTGCACGTCTGGGCAGCGCCAGTTAGCTAGGGCTAAATTTGATTGCCCAGCAGGGCAAGGCTCATTATTCACCCCTCACCAACCAAGCGACTAAGCAGCTCATCCTACTATTCAGGCATGACCAAAGGGCAATTTCAGGTATACTCTCCAGTCCAGCTGCTGAACCTTGGTATCCTGAGGCAATGTTACAACTGCCTCATGTACACAGACAACCCTCTCCTCCTACCACAAAACATTAACGTATGTGAGAGATGCAATTATTCAGCTAAATTGGAGGCTAAGCTCTCTCCACCCAAGACTGGAACAGGCAGTCATGAGAAGGTGGTTAACACTTGCATCACACCTCCAGCCTCACAGACATACTAAACCAGCACTGGCAAAAAATACACAAATACACAAAATCATACTTGGAGGCTCTAAATAAAAACCTGCAAAAGCATCACAGACCTCCAAATCAGACACCCAAAAAACCTGCACCTCCCGTCACAAACCAGACACCACACACCACACAAAATCAGTGTACCGCACAATCACAGCCCTTAAGGCGAAATAACATACCTAACACACTAGTAATAGGCGACTCTATAGTCAGGCACACTGATGTCCCACTCACTAAGCTGGACAAGGAGAAGGTTACTGTGAGCTGCCTGTCAGGAGCCAGAATCGGTCACATAACACAAACACTCAAGTCACTCCAGAACAAGTACAAATAAGAGACTGCCATTGTTCATGTTGGTGTGAATTACCTGAGATGTACCTCTCTGAACTACATGGAGAGACATGAACAGCTCTCTGATCATGCAGCCCAGGCGGGTATGACCCTGACCCTGAGTAGCATCCTGCCCTCACCAAGAATCATACCGTAGTATAAAGAAAAAAATGATCAATTTCAACAATTGGCTAAGCTTCTGGTGTCAAAGGAGATCCAGTGTCTGTCAGCCTGGGACGACATGCTCCACAAGCCTCGTTGCTTTGCAAGAGACTGCTTGCACCAGTCACCCCTAGGCTTTCGAATACTGGCCAAGGCTCTTGCTGCCCCCATAGTGCCTTTTTTAGGCAAGGCTCAAAAGTCAAACCCACCTCCGTAAACAGCATTAAAAAAAAAAAAAAAAGGTTATGCTACTCTACGCCAGGAGTTTAAATCTCAAAATGCACGTGCTCGAAGCACTCCTGAGTATGGAGAAAGTACAGCTGTGTACCTACCATAAATGTACATGTTCGATTGTATTCACTGTTGCAGTCATTACAATGGGGTTACCCTGCTGGCAGGCTACCCGCAGTTGGCCTGAATTCCAAAGTCCTGGTCCTGCGTCGGTTGCTGCCGCCTCCTCCCTGACGTCAGTGCGGCAGGGGTATAAAAGATGCAGCTGATGCCATTTTCTTCAGTTTTTCTTGCCCCATATGTCAGGTGCCCCCAAAAGGGTAGGCTAATTTATGCCAATAAACACGCATGCAGTAAAGTAAAACTCTACCTTCATCTACAAGCAAATACACCACATAGGTTGTATAGAATAGAGAAGCACAGATTAGACCCAGCAAAGGAAAGGGGGATGGTGGGTGGGTAACCTGGACTGCAACAGTGAATACACTCGAACATCTACATTTATGGTAGGTACAGAACTGTACTATGGAATGCCAGACCTGCCATACAATCAATGGGCAGAGGCTCAAAAAACAAGTTTCAGCCCTCATGGACATGAGGGCTATTCAGCAAGTGCCACAGCAAGAGCAGGGACTAGGATTTTACTCAAGACTCTTCTTGGTGCCCAGAAAGGACAATGCATGGAGGCCAATACTGGACCTGTCTATTCTAAACACATTTCTGGATATTCCGAAATACAAAATGTTGATTCTGCAGCAGCTTCTGCCCGTGCTGGGCAAGAAGGCTTGGCTTGTGACTTTAGACCTAAAACAGGCATACCTGCATGTCCCAATCAGACATTCATGCAGAAGATACCTCAGATTTATAGCTGGCTCAGTGCACTACCAATTCTCTGCACTGCCCTTTGGCTTATCTACTGCTCCAGGGTCTTCACAAAATGCCTGGCACCAGTAATTGCATTTTGCCGACAGAGGAATACAAATTTATCCTTACTTGGACGATTGCCTTATTCAAGCAGAGAACAGACATTCTACTACAACATTTGGCGTTTGTAAAAAGATTACTAACATGCCTAGGGTACACAGTAAATGAACAGAAATCAAAACTAGTACCCTCACAAGAGATAATATTCCTGGGTGCAAGCTTAAATACAACTGCCCAGATGGCTTATCTCATGCCAGACAAAGACAACTGAGTACTTATTTCAAAATGTTGGCAACAAAGACCCAGTTAACTGCAAGAAAAAGTCTGCAGGCTTTGGGCTTCATGGCATCCTGCATACTGCTAATTCCATATACAAGACTGCATATGAGGAAACTATAATGGTATCTTAAAAGTGTTTGGACTCAACATTGCCACAGCCTGGAAACAATAATTATCCTCATTCCCTGCCTGCAACAGGAGTTTCGATGCTGGGCAGAGGCCTGTCACCACAACAAGGGACAGCCTTTCACTTTTCCCACAGCCAGGCAGACATTGACAACAGATGCATCAGATTATGCCTGGGGGGTCCATATGACAGGAAGGTGTATTCAGCGCACATGGTCCGCAAGCCAAATGCATCTACATATCAATCAAAAAGAGATGCTGGCTGCTGAAAATGCCCTGACAGCCTTCAAGGATCTACTTCATCCAGGACAACTATTGATAAAAACGGACAATACTACAGTCATGTGGTACATAAACAAGCAGAGAGGCACACATTCCTACCACCTCTGCAGACTAGCCATGACTTTGTGGGACACCGCATTGACTTACCAAGTACATCTGCAAGCACAATACCTGCCAGGAAGGATAAGTTCTCTGGCAGACGAACTAAGCAGAAACCTGATGGATCCCCACGAGTGGAAACTGGATCCACAAGTTTTCAGCATAACAAGGAAATGGAGATTGCCCAGACATAGATCTCTCTGCCTCGCCTCACAACTGCCAACTACAGAAATTCTGCGCAAGGACTTTTCACAAGCTAGCATGGAAAGTGGACGCTCTATCTTTCAGCTGGAAAAACTTAACAGTATATGCCTTTCCCCGCTTGCCTCTCCTCCCCAAGGTGCTCCTAAAGGTCAGACAAGAGAAGCTAAAAATGATACTGATTGCCCCAGACTGTGGCCCCACCAGCACTGGTACCCAATCCTAATGAGCTTGTCTCAATGCCCAGCCTAGACACTGCCTCAAATTCCTCAGGACTCAAAACAGTCAGATTCTGCACAGCCAACTCAGGACCTTAAACCTGGCAGCATGGTGGATAATGTAACCATTCAAAACACACCTCTGTCTAAAGCAGTGATGGATGTTATTTTGGAGGCCAGGAGGCCTAGCACCAGAAAATCTTATGCAGAAAAATGGAAGATTCTGTACTTGGAACCAGCACAAGGAATTGACACAATTGTACCAAATATTCATCAGATTTTACAATACTTAACGGAGATGCTGGACAAAGGCCTATCCTTTTCCTGTATTAAGATTCATGCCTCTGCCATTTCAGCTCACTACAATACAGAACCACCTCTATTCTCTCATCCATTACTAAGGCAGTACCTCAGAGGGGCCAAAAACATAAGACCCCAAGGAGAGCACCAATACCTGCATGGGACATAAATTATGTCTTGGAAAAACTCACACCGCTTCCTTTTGAACCAGCTTCTACAGCTGATATAAAATTCTTATCTTGGAAAACGGCTTTGCTCCTAGCAATAACCTCTGCAAGACGAGTCTGAGTTACAGGCACTCATGGCTGTGGAACCCTTTATTTTCCATCAGGGCAGGGTTTCTCTGAGGACAAACCTGACATTTATGCCCAAGGTAGTGTCCAGTGTAGCCCTGAATCAAACAATTAATTTTCCTACCTTTTATCCAAACCCACAGAATAAGGGTGAGAGACTTCTGCATTCTTTGGACATTCACAGGTAGCTTCATTTCTACTTGGACAGAACCAAAGCTTTCAGAAAAACTGAACAACTAGTGGCATATGCTGCAGGATCACAAGGAAAGGCTCTCTCAAAGCAGATAGTTTCAAAATGGATTGGCCACCGCATTCATTTCTGCTATTCACAGCATGGCAAATCAGTGCCTAAGGGCATTAGGCCACATTCAACCAGAGCAGCAGTCACTTCAGCAGCCTTCCTCAGAGGAGTACCAACCAAAGACATCCTAGAGGCTGCAACTTGGAGTTCAGTGCACACTTTTGCAAAGCACTATCACTTACCTCTCTACTCTAAATCTAGAGCAGGCTTTGCCACTGCAGTTCTGCAGGGCCTCATTGCCTCTCCTAATCTTATTTAGCCCCAGCCGCCCAACCAAAGCTTTGGGATTCAACCCAATTGTAATGACTGCAACAGTGAAACACGAACATAGTACAGTTCTGTACCTACCATAAATGTAGATGTTGAGTGTATTCATTGCCTCTCCTAATATTATTTAGCCCCAGCCACCCAACCAAAGCTTTGGGATTCAACCCAATTGTAATTTGTGTGAATCAGGAACCCTGTAGTATCTGTCTGACTTAACAGGAGCTGGTGGTAAACAGGAGTGAGACTAGACTCTATAAATACATCTACAGTGTCTAAAACAGGAGGAATAGCAAGAGGCCTGTGCTGAGGTAGTAAAAGAAAATCTCGGAGCCTTTTCTTAGATTCAGAGTAATCTTGGCTTTCCCAATGAAAATGCTCCCTCATAGTATGCAGGGTCTCCCCAAAGGAATAATCTTCAGGAGGAGAGGCTGAAGGGATAGATTCTTCAGCATCAGAATCCTCATAAGGAGGAAGAGAGTATCCCTGTTCAGAAGAGGAATCAGAGGAAATGGAAACTTGATCTGAAGATTCATATTCTGTCTCTTGCCTAGGTCTCTTATCAAGAGGGGGAAGAGAAGTAATTAGGTCTTCGGCCATTTTAAGCATCTGTTCTTTAGGCATGGAGGCCTGTCCTGGTGAATGCTGTACTTGTTTGTTTCTTTGTCTTTAGAGGTGCCTTAGTCTTTGCCTTTTAAGCTGAAGTTGTTTTTACATACAACTGTAGGCCTGAAAACACCCTCAGAAGCAGATCCCTGCTCAGCAGCTCCAGAGACCCATCTGAGGGAACAGTTTCAGAGGGTCCAATACCTTAATTATCCAGCGGCCAATCGGCTCCATGTGGGAGTCGGAAGCGGCCTGTGCCTCTGAGGTAGCAGGCGTCAGGGGTTGCGAAAGCACCTCACTGAGAACCGCGACTGGCTTAGCTGAAGCCTCGGCGTCGGTTTTGGACCTCGGTTGCCTGTCCTCTCTCTGCGCTTTTTATAAATTCCGGTAGTCGGCTGTTCCGATGGCATTATATAATTAAATCTTCTGCCAAAATAATGGAATGCAAAATCGTACCGACGCTTGATAGTGTGTTGGTTAAACAGACAACTAGCAATGTCGTGGTCAGGGCCTAGGCAAGGAATGCAGCAAGAATGAAAATCCCTATGAGGTATTTGCTTCCCACAAGAAATGCAATTAACTTTTTCTGACCGGTCTGGAGCAAGAAAAAAAGTTTCCCCAACGGGGTACTTAGCTTTAATGAAGACTTCGGATCTGAAATTCAAACTTGAAAATCTCAGGAGTCGGCCAACCGGCACTTGCGAACTGCTTTTGCTTCGGGCACCGTGCAGCAAGAAAGAAGAAAATGGCGTCGGCTGCATCTTTTATACCCCTGGCGCACCGACGTCGGGGAGGAGGCGACAGCAACCGACGCCGGACCAGGACTTTGGAATTCAGGCCGACTGCATGTAGCCTGCCAGCAGGATAACCCTATTGTAATGACTGCAACAGTGAAACATGATGATCATCATAGACATCTATGCAGTAACTGAAACCGGGTTCAAGACTCCACAGAGCACCCCAGCTCTACCGGGCTACAACTTATACCACACATTTCAGCCACAGAACATGGACCGAAACACAAAAGGAGGGGGTGTATCCATATTCATCAAGGATACTTACACCTCCAGGTTAGCGGCGCTGCATGATACCGCCAAGATCATCCATGTGCAACTAACGAGGCAAATCTGCAATGCAAATTGTGGCCTGCTACAAATCACCCTCCAGGATCACCACTCCACCTTTCTGGACACACTGGAAAACATGAAGGTCCTACCGAACACCCTGATATTGGGTGATTTCAATTACCCTACCGTTAACTGGGAAAACTACTCAAGTACAAACTCCCAAGCCCAGCGATTCCTGGACTTTATCAACTCAAATGCCCTGGATCAAGCTGGTAAACTCACCTAGTACAGGTGAAAACATATTGGACCTGGTCATCACTAACATGGGCGATAGGTGTTCCACACCGGAAGTCAACCAGTCACTGGCTAGATCAGACCATAAACTAATCACTCTGGATGTCCACACCACCAACCACGGAAACCACAGTGAAAAACTTTTCTATAGCAAACTTCACCTTACTTAAGACAGAGGTGGTGAGTTTCACAGCCCCCACGCTAAAGGATAAGTGTCAAAGATGCAGGAATCTTTACAAATGCACTCTGAGCACCTACAAGGATGCATGGATCGTGCCATCCCTAGCAAAACCAAGAGTCACTCCCCTAAGAGAAGGAAACCAGTCTGGTGGACCCCTGCCATAAACATGCTATACAATGAGAGGAGAAAACTAGTTGAGAAAAAAAGCAAATCCCAAAAAGGAAATACATCCCTGATCAGTATCAGTAAGAAACTAAGGTCCCTCAAAATCCTCCAAAGCTAACTTTGAAAGAAAAATAGCCAAGGATACGAAAGATAACCACAAAGCCTTCTTTAGCTATGTCAAGAACCTAAGCGGCAACTGGTAGATATGCACTGAGCTAGTGCAAAACAGCACAAAATATACTGAACCCACTGATATTGCCAACATCCTGGCAGATAGATTCAGTGCAAACTTCACCCCCAAAAGGGCCCACAACAATACCGGAAAAGTGTAGGGTCCCAGAAATCAGACGCACAGGTGAAAACAGCCCTCTCAAAAGCCAAAAGCACAGCATCAATGCAGCCAGACGGTGTCCCAGGCTGTGTCTTGCACGAACTACAGAACAAACTAAACCCTCACCTAAACACACTGTTCAACCTCAGCCTCTCCACAGGCTACATGCCCATAGAAAGGCGCACAGCAATGGTTATTCCGCTCCACAACAGAGGGGCCACAACTGACCCTGGTAACTATCGCCCCATAAGCCTGACTAGCCTGGTCTGCAAGGCTATGGCGTGTAACATCATGGAACTCATTAACAAAGACATTGGGAACTTCCAAACACTTGACCCGACCCAGTTCGGCTTTAAGGTCAGATCATGCCTACTAAACCTGGTTGACTTCTTTGAGACAGTCACCAAGGCCATGGATGAGGGAAAGGTAGTTTACACAGCATACCTTGACCTCACCAAGGCTTTTGGCACCATTCCCCACTTTTGGAATTATAGAAAAACTCACCAGCCTCAACATAAACCCCAACGTCACGAGATGGGATGCCAACTGGCTTACAGACAGAACTCCCACGGTAAGAATAGGTCCGACTCTAAACCAGTCGCAAGTAGTGTCCCACAAGGCTCCGTCCTGGGAATCCTACTGTTCAGCATATACTTTTCAGAAGTACAGAAACACAGGAGGACAATGGCTAACCAAGTTCGCCGATGACTGCAAACTGGGAGCCATAATTGACTCTCCGGCTGACACGGACATTCTCCAAAAGGGCCTGAGACTGACACCTGATGTCAAAGTCATGGTCTCAAGCTAAATGCCAAAAAATGCAGTCTCATCCCGTTTGGGAAAAACAAAACACCCATGAATTACAACATAGGTGGCAGCCCCCTTAATACAGAAGAGGTAATAAGATCTGGGGACCCAGGTAGTTAGTAATCTCTCCTTTGACAATCATATTGCCAAGGTAGTTAGGAAATCCTTCTATGTAGCCCATCTAATTAATAATTTTCTCATCTAGAAATAAAGAGGTTATAGTGCCCCTCTACTCGTCACTCATCAGACCCATCATAGAGTACAATGCCCCATTTGGGATGTACCTCACAAGACACTTCCTACAGCTGGAAAAGACCACAAAAGTACCTCAGCAAGAGGATTACTGGCCTCAAACATATATCCTATACAGCCAGACTGGAAAAACTCCAGCTGTACTCAGTTGCATATCGCTTACTCAGAAGTGATCTCTGCCTGACTTACAAAGCAATGTCCAACTTAGAATTGATGGACATGCTCCACCTAAAGAAATCCAAGTCACTACGAGCCATTCACTCTAGTGAGCTAAACCTCGCCACAACAATAAATAGAACATGCTGAAGGGATTGATTCCTGTCACAGAGACTCCCCATGCTTTGGAACAAAATTCCTAACTACATTAGGCAGAGCTCCTCATCAGCACTCCAAGAGAAACCTTGACGAGTGGATGGGTAACAAAAATACACAACCAAAATAATCACCAAGAACGTAGTTTTAATGAAGCTTTCGGGCACACATCCCTTCATCAGCATATACAATCACATCAGAATGCTCTTTATATAGAGGGACTTTAAAAATCACATGATCAAAACCAGCCTATAATAATATACCTAAAACAATTACATCAATTACATAAATAAGATATAAAATTGACCTATATTTCTATACATAAAAACTCTAAAAGTACATTCCTTACTATACATTTAACAAACTAGTAGCTTATACATAAATTTAACAATTATATTATTTTATTTCCAATTGTTTTTTAACTAAAACAGGTTTTATACTTATTGCACTATTAAGACCTGGATTCAAGTCTGCCTGAAGTCTGATTATCCAACCTAATTCTTTCAACTCTATAGCATTATTTATGTCCCCACCTCTTTTGCATTGTTTAACTACATCCACTACTCTAAATCTAAAACTATGATTCTCAAATTCCATAATATGCTTATATAGGGCATTTGTTTGTACCTTCCTATTGATTTCTGATCTATGTTCTATAATTCGGTCCTTTAGGGTGGTTTTTCCTATATAAAATGCATAACAATGCGGCATGTAGCAAGATACACCAGTCTATTACAAGTTGCTGCTACATAAAATTTATATTCCTTATTTGTGGTTGGATGTTTAAATACACAATCTGATTCTAAAATATCTTTACAGCAGGTACAATTCTGACATTTAAAAGTACCCAACCTATCTTGTTCTAACTTATGAGTTTCCCCAAAATCTTTATAGCATAATATATTCTTTATAGATTGGTGATTTCTATATGCAAATCTAGGTTTAGGGCCTACCAATAGTTGTATTTCAGGCATTGCCATCAATATTTTTTTCAATAATATTGATAATTTGATGTGTATAACCACTATACGTCATAATATATCTACTTTTATGTTCTTGCCCTATTCTTTTTACTGTATTTAAATCATCAAGTCCAGTTAAAATAGTGCTAAATGTTGGTTTAAACATATTTTGTCTTCCTACATTCACTTCTTCCATAATATTATTAACAGTAGTTGCGTTATAACCATCAACTATAAATTCATCTTTCATTTTTAGTATTTCAGCTTCATATTCTTTATTATTTGTTGTTAGTTTGCTTACCCTAATCATCTGTGACTTAACAATTCCATTAAAATGTGGGGGGTGCATACTTGCTTTTTTCAAATATCTCACTGTGTGAACTTCTTTCTTATGTATCCTTGTTTCCAACCTTTCATTATTTTTATATAATTTTACATCTAAAAACACTATACTTTGTTTAGAATAATCCATCTTGAACTTTAAAAAATTAGTTGTGTTGTTAAGATAGGATAAATATAGCAGCAAATTGTCTTCAGTTCCTTCCCATACAAAAAAGCAGTCATCCACAAATCTAACATAGCTTTTAACATATGTATTATGTACATTATTATTGCTTAATATGTATTTTTTCTCCCAGTAATATAGCACAAGATTTGCAAACGTATTCGCCACCGAGGTTCCCATTGCTACTCCTGTTTGTTGTTTATAAGGGATACCATCGAATACAAATAAATTCGTTGTCAACACTAGATCTAAAAGTGAACATAATTTTTCAACTTCACATGGTTGCTTGGTGGAATCCATTAATAATAATCTCCTTATGGCTTCAACACCATAATCTATTGGAATGACTGTGAACAGTGATTCAACATCTAATGTCACCATTATATAATCATTCTTTACCACACCATACCATTCATTGAGTTTACATAAAAAATCAGTTGTATCTCTTATAATACTATTACATCTAGGTAGTAGTTTAGCTAGTTCTTTCTGTAAATATTTGGAGATGGGTTCGGTCACCCATCCTCTGCCCGAAACAATGGGTCTCAGTGGGGGGTCATCTATTGATTTATAAATCTTCGGAATTCCATAAATCTGTGGGGTCTTGGGGCATGGTACAGAAAAATAGTTAAATAGATCTAAAGTAATTTCATTATTTAACTGCATGTCATATATAACCATGTTCACTTTCATTGTTTGATTCTTCACTTCTACAAAAGTTATCTGCTTAAATGTGTTAGTATCCGCAAGATAGTTTTTGAACTTTGTGTTATAGACATTTCTATCCATTAGTACAATTGCCCCACCTTTATCTGCTTGTTTTATGATTAAATCTTTATCATTTTTTAATTCCAATAAGGCTTGATATTCCCCATATGTTAAGTTATATTTTCTAGTTTTATCAAATTTCTTTGCATACAAAGACCTTAGTTCAATCTCTACTATATTAATAAAGGCTAATAGTACTGGTGATAATTGTGGAATGAATGTGCTAGATTTCTTGTAAGGCATTTCAATAGAATTCGTATTTGCAAACAACAGTTTTAACATTATAGCTCTTGCGAATAGTCTAAGGTCAATAATGGCATTAACCATATCATCCATGGCAAAAGGTATGAATTTTAAACCTTTGCTCAACAATTCATAATGTTCTTCAGTTAAATAGTGTTGCGTTAAATTCAAAGTACCTTTTCTAATAGAAGGAATCGCTGTACTTATCGGCGAGGCAGTTTGCTGGTTTGCCTTGGGCTGTCGTACTTTCTTTTCGCCCCTTGTGTTACTTGCTGCTGCTGCAGGACTGTTTTTGGGGTGTTTTCCTGCTGCATTTGCCGAACTATTACCTTTTCCGGTTGTTTCAACCGAAAAGGTAAAAAAGCCGAAATCTCCGCCTGCTTTTTATTTTTAAAGTCTGTTTTTTGTTTAACTGGAGTAACCACGCTAGACGTATGGGCTTTATCCGAGCTAGTTGGTGTTGTAACTAGCTCAACTACAGCTCCTTCACCTCCTGGTCCTTCTTCGTCGTGGCGTGATCGAAATAACGTCATGCGCACTAGTTTGTTGGTTAGTGGGTGTTGCCAAAGTCACTTGCGACGGTTGTGGCAAGCAAAATTCATCAAGCTGATCTAACGATCTAGTCTTTGTAGTTTCATTCTTATTTTGCACATAGTTCTTAGTATTTCCAACAGACTTTGAGTGTTTATACTCTAGTTTGGGCCAGGAGAAGATATGGCCATTTTTAAAATCTTGTACATCGCGTTGCAGCTTACGTTTTTTCTTTAACTCAAGTCTATTATCCATAACATGCACATTTTCAATAAAGGTTTGGTAGTGTTGATTTGTTGTATCACCTTTTATGCATTCCAGTACTTGTTTTTCCAAGGCCTCTATTTCTATGAGCAAGGAATGTTCAATCTCAACAAAAAACTCATTCATGAGTTTCATGTAGTTTGCGCTTAGTTCTAAATTTAACTGCTGCCATTTTATCAGCAATTCCTCATGTGTATTACCATAAGAGGGCATCTTCAGTATACGAAGCCCCCGTGGTACAATACCCAATTCTAGGTATGCTGAAAAACTAAATCTCTGCCATTGTAATTGTTTATAGCTATTCACTTTTTTCTCTAATGTTATTATCAATTTACTCAGTTCTTTGATATCATTACCTGTAGATACATCTTGAGGTTTACTAGCATCCGCTGTTTGCAACAATGGATTATTTGCTCTCAATAACAGTCTTTTTATAGATGAAGCCATCTTAAATAGTCTGTTTCAATATTTATCCAAGAAATAAGCTGGTTTCAATGTAATACCAGTGGTATAAAGTCAGAAATCCAGGAAACAGTTCACTGCCAGTATTCAAGTAAAACAACCAAAATAATCACCAAGAACGCGTTTTTAATGTGAAAGACACATCCCTTCATCAGCATATACAATCACATCAGAATGCTCTTTATATAGAGGACTTTAAAAATCACATATCAAACCAAAGCCTATATAAATATATAAAACAATTACATCAATTACATAAATAAGATATAAAATTGACC
The DNA here is from genome assembly GCF_019279795.1 of Protopterus annectens. Lineage (NCBI taxonomy): Eukaryota > Metazoa > Chordata > Ceratodontiformes > Protopteridae > Protopterus > Protopterus annectens. Next base: position 705,544,869 of record NC_056750.1, on the reverse strand, counting down.
TATATTTCTATACATAAAAACTCTAAAAGTACATTCCTTACTATACATTTAGCAAACTAGTAGCTTATACATAAATTTAACAATTATATTATTTTATTTCCAATTGTTTTTTTAACTAAAACAGGTTTTATACTTATTGCACTATTAAGACCTGGATTCAAGTCTGCCTGAAGTCTGATTATCCAACCTAATTCTTTCAACTCTATAGCATTATTTATGTTTTGCATTGTTTAACTACATCCACTACTCTAAATCTAAAACTATGATTCTCAAATTCCATAATATGCTAAAGGACCGAATTATAGAACATAGATCAGAAATCAATAGGAAGGCCTAAAGGACCGAATTATAGAACATAGATCAGAAATCAATAGGAAGGTACAAACAAATGCCCTATATAAGCATATTATGGAATTTGAGAATCATAGTTTTAGATTTAGAGTAGTGGATGTAGTTAAACAATGCAAAAGAGGTGGGGACATAAATAATGCTATAGAGTTGAAAGAATTAGGTTGGATAATCAGACTTCAGGCAGACTTGAATCCAGGTCTTAATAGTGCAATAAGTATAAAACCTGTTTTAGTTAAAAAACAATTGGAAATAAAATAATATAATTGTTAAATTTATGTATAAGCTACTAGTTTGTTAAATGTATAGTAAGGAATGTACTTTTAGAGTTTTTATGTATAGAAATATAGGTCAATTTTATATCTTATTTATGTAATTGATGTAATTGTTTTAGGTATATTATTATAGGCTGGTTTTGATCATGTGATTTTTAAAGTCCCTCTATATAAAGAGCATTCTGATGTGATTGTATATGCTGATGAAGGGATGTGTGCCCGAAAGCTTCATTAAAACTACGTTCTTGGTGATTATTTTGGTTGTTTTACTTGAATACTGGCAGTGAACTGTTTCCTGGATTTCTAACAAAAATACACACCTGGGGGATCACTTCATTGGCTATTCTTGACAGATGCTCAGTTAATCAATGAGGCGACGAAAGTGGACACACACTGGCTAGGCTTATAAATGCCCCCTGGCAGATAGCCTAGTACCTACCTATGAACCTATAAATTGGACTCAGTTGAAACCTTGGATTCATTCTAAGAGACTCTCTATTTTTGTGAAAGACCACATATGGGGAGCAGTTGAAAGGGCTTGCAGCTCGGACACCGCCTTTATTTAGTTATGGCTACCAGGAAGGCCGTTTTCCATGAAAAAAAAATTGAAATCACATGAACTAGTAGGCTCAAATTGGCTTGGAGTCATACTGCAGCACAAAAGTTAGATACCAAGGAGGCAAGGGATCCTTGACAGGTGGTCTTAGAAGAAAACCTTTCAAAAAGGTATTCCAGAGTCTGGAAGGGAACGCAAGTTCACTATTCTCATGAAAAAATGGAAATTGCAGCCAACTGAAGCTTAACAGTAGAAAAACTCGTCCCTTCCTGAAAAAGTGAGGACAGGAACAAGAGAATATCTGGCACAAAAGTAGAAAAAGGGTTCAGATTCCTGCTCTTAAGCCCAGACAGAAAACCTTTTCCATTTTACTATGGACCTTTCTGGTGAAAGGTTGCTGGGAGGGTAGGACAATATTCTTGATGGGGGACTCTAGGCCTGACTGTCTCAAATTCACTTTAATTGGAGAAATCATGCGGTTAGATGAAGGGTCCGAAGACTGGGAAGTGGGTGCTCCAAAGGATGGGAAATCAGATCCTGAAGGGGATTCAGTATGCAAGGGGGATAGTTCAGGCAAGACCAGAAGGAGCAAGGAGGATCAAGGATTTCCTCAGGCAATGCGCTTTCTGCAAAACTTTGGAAATAAGAGGAATAGGAGGGTATGCGTAGAGGAGACCTGGAAGTCAATTGTAGACTACAGCATCCCTTGAAGTACATGCTACATTTGTTGTTGGTAGGGGAGGCAAAGAGATTGCAGCACGGGTGTCCTGAATGATCAAAGACCTGCTTCGCTACTGTTGGATTGAAGGACCACTCATGAGGACTCAATATGGTTCGGCTGAGTTTGTCAACATACATGAAGTCCACAGGTATGTGTGTTGCAAGAAAGCACCCTGAAGACATTGCCCATTCCCACACTCTCATGGCCTCCTCGCACAAGCAAGATCATGTTCCCCCATTTATTGATGTACCAGACCAGTGCTATGTTGTCCATCTGAATTATAACTGTCCACAGAGGAAAGAAATCCTGAAAGGTTTGCAATGTTAGGACTGCTCTCATCTTCAAGACATTTATGTGCAATTTTGTCTCTAATGGGCCAAGTGTCTTGAACTGTCCTCCCCTGGAAATGCTCCACCCCCCCCCCCCAACAAGGAAGTGTCTGTGGTTACTGTGGGCTTGGGTGGAGGGAGTGAAAAGGGCCTGCCTACACTGAGACCCTGAGACTGAAACCACCAAAGAAGGTGCATTCTGCACACTGGCATCAATTTTGTAGACATAGACAAGATCCACTGCAGAACATGCATATGGTACCTTGCTAATGGCACAAGCTGTATAGCTGCGGCCATGGATCCTAGGGTCTGGATAACCAAGTGGGCTGGAGGATTCAGAAAATAAAAGACTTGCATAGCCTGCTCCCGGATCAGCTGTACTCTGTGAAGAGGTAATGTTACTATCTCAGAGAGGGAGTCAAGCTGGACTCCTATAAATGCTGTTTGCGTCAGAACCAGAATTGACTTTGAAAGGTTCACTTTTATCCTCAATTGCCTGAACAGGAGTAGGACATACTGAATGGCTTGTGACAGTTGACGCCTCATGGGTGCAATGTGGAGCCATTTGTCAAGGTATGGAAACACCGGGAATCCCCGCTGCCTCCGGTGAACCACCACTACTACTACTACCATAAATTTGGTAAACACCCGGGGGGCTCTGTGTTGAGTCCAAAGGGCAGGGCTCTGAACTGGTAATGACTGGCACCTATTGGAAGCGAGGATGTCTCCTGGAGTGCCTATCATGATGTGATAGTAGGTGCCCTGGAGAGCCACTGAGCAAATAAAGTTGTCTGGTGTAAGAGAGAGGCAGAATGGACTGAACAGTGCCCATCTGGAACTTAGACTTCTTGACAGATAGATTCAACTTGCTGTGGTCCAAATAGAATGCAGGTCCACTGTCTTTTTTGGCACAAAAAAGAAGCTAGAGCAAGTTCTAGATCTTCTTTGTCCTGCTGGGACCTTCTGGATGGCTCATTTTTGAAGGTCAACTTCCTTGAAGGCCAACTCCCTCTGACTGGGTAGAATGTCGGGGAGATGCCTTGGGGTTGAAAAAAGGGAATGAAATAACCCCTGGAATGATGTTGAACACCCACTGATTGGAGATTATGTTTATCCAGGCTAGTGGGTGAAGAGAAAGACAACCCCCGATGCCCCCAGGGCAGGGCAGCTGGGCAACACTTCAGGAGTGCTGAAAGGGCTGCCAAGAGAAAGGTTCCCTGCAGCCCTGATTTTGCGGACTCCCCCTGCCTCTAGTGCAGCATCTACCATTGAATCCTCTCCCCCTGCCTCTGGGAAGACAAATCAAGAGCGTCCTGGAAGACAGTGACATCTGGAACCACATCAGCTCAGCTTCTCTTTGGGTCTTGAAGAAAGATCTCTGAGGAGTAGAAAATCTGATCCCAACAGCACACAAGATCTTCCATTCCTGCTCACTACAGATTAAAGTCTCTTTCACAGAAGGTCTAAAGAGGGTGGAACCTGTCAAAGGGAGCATTAGTAAAAGATGCTTTGAAGGCCTCCACAAATCCGCATAGTCATAAGCGAGCATTGTGCCTTATAGCTATGCTGGTACCTGCTGCTCAGGAAATTGGCATTCCTCGCTAATTCCTCGATGAGGTTAAAGTGAAGAGCTTGGAAAACACCTTCTTGAGGTCCACGTCCGGCAGCACTCTAAGGGAAGTGGTGAGTTCGTTCAAGTCCCTTTGAAGGCAAGTTAAGTGTGCCAGGTAATTAACTGCCCTCAGTCCAAAGGTAGCTGAGGCAAACACTTCCCAAGCCGGTCAGTCACCCAAGACTCCCTGTTCAGGAGATGAACCATGGAACTCTCCTCCGCCAACTCCTTTGTGGTGGGAGCAGCAACCACAACGGCATTGACTGGGACTCCCTTGCTCCAAAAGGGTCGGTCCACAGGAAGGAATAGGAACTAGTCAGCTCACTTAGGCACTGGTTCCAGTGTCTGGTTCCTTCTGGGCCCTGTAGGAAACAAGATCCACGAACATCAGCAGGGGGAGGGGGATACCCACGAAGTAGATGGGCCAGTCCCAAACACCTTCAACAATACAGACTCCTCAGAGGACAAGGATTGGGGGAGACCATCTGCCTTTTTGCCTCAGGATCTCAAGGATGTCCCCAAAGGGGACATCAGACTGAGATCTGTGGGACCAGTCTCCTTCATTGAGGTCCGTGTCCTCTGTAAGGGACTCCATGGGAGAGTCCAAGTGCCTCCTCTTGCACTTTTCTCTTACGAGGTGCCTTGTCTGTGGTGGACTCTGGGGGGACTCGAAGATGCAGGGACACAGGGAGGAAACCCTTTCAAGACTGCTACGGGAGGGCCGACGCTGGACAGGATGCAAGGCCTCACCACCTAAGGTGGAGAAGATCAAGGCTGGATCCAGAAGAGCAGATGTCGTCACTCCAATACTGAAGGTCATCTCTATCACCCTGAAAGCTGATGGACTGGAAGAGGTCCTATCCCCATTCCCAGAGGGGGAGGCTACCTGGAAAAAAGAAATGACCACGACAGTAAAGCAACTCCTGGACAACACCAGACTGGAGCTGTCTAGGGCCAAGGTCCCCAGGGGGAGGGATCGGTCCAAAAGGCCAGGACCAGACCTCACCCATATGGAACTAGCACTGACCACTCCCAGCCTGGGGCCCACTCTGGCCCAAGGGTGTGAGAAGAGAGCAAGCCAGGGACCCTGATGGATTTGAGATAAAAGGAATACTCAGCACCACTAGGATCTAACTCTAGATATCCAAGTCCTAAGATTCCAAAGCCCTTGGAATCGGAAGAGGAAAATGTTGACAAGTGATTGGGGAGGCTCCTGTAGCTGGATGGACTGGGGATGCCAGAAGCTCAAATTCTGAGCTTTGAGGAAGCTCATCATCTTCTCCATTCCTGATGGTGAACTCCTAGATGATCTAAAGGAAGTAGAGGAGTGATTAGACTTAGCTGGAGGTCCAATTGTGCACTCCAAGACCTGTGTCTATGCCATGGAGTTCAGCTCAGAGGGCTAGGAGCCTACGGAAACAAATGCCTGGAGGATTCAAGTGAAGCTGAATCCTCTAATTATACGAGGACTCGATAAGCCTGCAAGATCCAAAGGCTGAGGTAAAAGCCATTGGATCTGATAAGCCTGCAAGATCCAAAGGCTGAGGTAAAAGCCATTGGATCCGATGAACTGGTCAGATCAGAGTCTGGTCTTAACTGGATCAGAGGTCCTTCAAATCAGGAGGCCGCCATGGATCTAGTAGAAGACACCAAATATCAGAGATCCAAAGATCGCAGATCTGACAGAGCCTGGACTGGTCTTGAATCCAGATTCCTAGGATTACGCAGTCTAGGTTTTTTTGATGTCACCAAAGGAACGGAAGGGGCCTTCCGCTTAGAATCAGAAGAGGAAGCCTGGGGGGGACGGGACAAGACAAAGGACCCCCCGAACTATATCTGAGAAACAATTTGTTACGGCTCTCCACTAAAGCCCTGGGATTGAATGCGACAGAAGTTGCATTCAACCTCTAAGTGAGGAGCTCTTCAACAGTAGTAACAGCAGTAACATTCCTCGTACAAGTCAGAATTGGGCATCTTTCAATCCGCACAAGGAGCGCTTTTTAAACCCAGAGAGTTTCTCACACATACTGAAAGAAAAAAAATGAGGAAAGAAAAAAAAACCCGTCTCAGAGGGAAAAAAAAAAGCACCAAACGCCTAACCTACAAGAGATGAACTATCCTACAGAACTAGAATGCCTAAGGGAGGAGAGGGAAAAGCCTACAGCTAACACTAAAACCTAACACTAACAAGTTTAAAAACTGATTAAAGATAAACTAAGCTAGAAGAAAGCTGAAAACAGGCAAGATATGTCCTTAGCAAAACATGGCAAACGAGGTCTGAGCGTTAAAGGGCAGCAAGGGATTATGGGAGAGGGAGGTGCTTGAGCCTTTTATCTGTTTGAGTCTTGGATCTGTAAGATAAAGTTGTCAGCTTGGATCCAATGTCGGATCCAAGACCCTATTGAGAGGAATGACTACCTTGATAACAGATCTGAAGTTATAGATTACCTACGAAATGAAAGATTAGGTTTAGAAAATCCAGCAACTCTTACGAACATTATGTTGTGGTGTGATGGGCCAATGATTTCCATTATGAAGCAGCAGCAGATACATGATGCATTCAAAGAGTATAGGACACAGGAAGATGTTCTGGAACTTTGAGCACAAAGAATGCATTCTCAGTTTAGAAAAAAAAAATTTACAATGGATGAGCTGCTTGATTTAGATGGATGAGCATATTAAGATCAATGAAAGAAATAGATTACAAAAATGAAATAAGACCCAAAATGTTAGAAGTCTGACGAATGCAGTAATCAAGACTATTAGGAGTAAATAGAATACATTACTGTGCAGCTAAATTAATAACTGGCAATTCTTGCCACAAAAAAGAGAGCAATAAGAGAAGGGGGGATAAAATGCCACCATGGAAGTGCTGAAATAAAGAAAACTATGAAACAAAAGGCAAAAAGTGTCACTTTTAAAGAGTACAGAAGGCAGCACAGACCAACCAATAATGACTTAGAAGTATAAAAGCAAAGCAGAGTAAACAGACCAGTAACTATCATATGCTACTACAAAAATGGAATACATCAGCACAGGCAGAAAAAAAGTTAGAAGATATCATAATCATCTTTCAGCTTTTCCCGTTAGGGGTCGCCACAGCGGATCATCTATTTACATGTCTTCCAGTCCTCTGCATCTTGCTCTGTCACACCAACCACCTGCATGTCCTCTCTCCTCACATCCATAAACCTCATCTTAGGTCTTCCTCTTTTCCTGTTACCTGGCAGTTTCATCCTTAGCATCTTTTTCCCAATATAATCAGCATCCCTCCTCAGCACATGTCCAAACCAACATAATCTTGCCTCTGGCTTTGTCTCCAAACCTTCCAACCTGGGCTGACCCTCTAATATACTTATTCCTGATTCTGTCCACCCTCATCACACCCAGTGCAAATCTTAACATCTTTAACTCTGTGACATCCAGCTCTAACTTCTACCTTTTTGTCAATGCCACTGTCTCCAACCCATATAACATAGCTGGTCTCATTACCCTCTTATAGAGCTTCCCTTTCACTCGTACTGGTACTAGTCTGTCACAAATTACTCCTGACACTCTTCTCCACCCACTCTATCCTGCCTGTACTCTCTTCTTTACCTCTCCAACACTCACCATTACTCTGAACTACTGATCACAAATATTTAAAACTCAACCACCTTCACCACCTCTACTCCTTGCATCACCACCATTCCTCTATCATCCCTCTCATTCACACGCATATTTTCCGTCTTAGTCCTGCTGACCTTCACTCCTCTTCTCTCTAGAGCAGATCTCTGCTGACCTTCATTCCTCTTCTCTCTAGAGCATATCTCCATCTCTCCAGGGTCTCCTCCACCTGTTACCTACTCTCACTACAGATCACAATGTCATCTGCAATCATAGTCCACGGGGACTCATGTCTGATCTCATCTGTCAACCTGTCCATCACCATTGCAAATAAGAAAGGGCTCAGAGCTGATCCTTGATGTAATCTCACCTCCACCTTAAATGCATCCTTCACTCCCACAGCAGACCTCACCGCTGTCACACTACCCTTGTACATATCCTGTACCACTCTTGCATACTTCTCTGACACTCCCGACTTCCTCGTACAATACCACAACTCCCCTCTAAGCACCCTGTCATTTGCTTTCCCTAAATCTACAAAAACGCAATGCAACTCCTTCTGACCCTCTCTGTACATAAACACTCAGAGCAAACATCACATCTGTAGTGCTCTTTCCCGGCATGAAACCATACTACTGATCACTAATCATCACGTCCCTCCTTAACCTAGCTTCCACTACTCTTTCCCATAACTTCATGCTGTGACTGATCAGTTTAATCCCTCTGTAGTTACTACAGCTCTGCACATCACCCTTATTCTTAAAAATTGGTACCAAAACCCTTTCTTCATTCCTCAGGCATCCTCTCACTTTCCAAGACTTCATTAAACAATCTGGTTAAAAACTCCACTGCCATTTCACCTAAACACCTCCATGCTTCCACAGGTAGGTCATCTGGGCCAACAGCCTTTCCATTCTTCATCCTCTTCACAGCTATCCTTACTTCCTCCTTGCTAATCCATTGCACTTCATGATTCACTATCTCCACATCATCCAACCTTCTCTCCCTCTCATTCTCTTCATTTATCAACCCCTCAAAGTACTCTCTTCACCTGCTCAACACACACTCCTCGCTTGTATGTTTCCCTTATTATCCTTTATCACCTTTACCTGCTGCACATCTTTCTTGGCTTGGTCCCTCTGTCTAGCCAATCGGTACAGGTCCTTTTCTCCCTCCTTAGTGTTGAACCTTTCATGCAACTTCATATACCTTTATCCTTGACCACCTCTGTCTTTGCCATGCACCTCATCTCCTTATACTCCTGTCTTTCTTCATCTCTCGGACAATCCCACTTCTTGGCCAACCTCTTTCTCGGAATACTCTCCTGTACTTCCTCATTCCACCACCATGTCTCCTTGTCGTCCTTCCGCTGTCCAGATGTCATACCAAGCACCTTTCTAGCAGTCTCCCTTACTAGCTCTGCTGTAGTTACCCAGCTATTTGGCAACTCTACACTGCCACCCAGTGCCTGTCTTAACTCATCCCTGAACTCCACCTCACAATTACCCTATTTCAATTTCCATTTGATCCTTGGTGCTGCCCTCACACTCCTCCTCTTCTTGATCACCGTCATCCTACAAACCACATTAAGGAAATATACAAGTAATTCACTGATGACCCAAAAAGTTTTCCAGAGAACTGGGAAACAAAGCAAAAGAAGAGGGAGACACCACCAAAAGGAGAAACATGTTGATGAAATATTTATGAAGACCCTATGGAACAAAGATGCTGAATGGACAGAAGTTATAAGAAAACGTAATGAGCTCAAATGTATGGGATATGAAAAGTGATGAACAGCTAAAGAAAAACAAAACTAGTAAGCTTACAGATTGGAAAACCCCAGGCCCAGATGCAGTACTTCTGGCTAAAAAGTGTTAACATCTTTACATGCAGATTTAGCCCAGATTAAAAATTACTTTCAAGCGCATCTCAAACAGACACCAACCTGCTTAACAGGACAAAATACGCCTCTGTTCGAGTGAACCTGTAAGCCACCCTAAAACTATACACCAATAACTTGCCTTCTGACAATGTACAAGCTACATACTGTTATTGATACAGTTTGACATCTGGAAAACTCAAAATCATGGAAAAGAACAAAATGCTAAGAAAAGTAAGTCATATAGAGCAAAAGGATCGTTTGTTGCAAAATAAAGCCCAACAGGGAACCTTAAAAGGGAAGAATCTAAGCATGGGACGGGATAGATTACAGAAGCATTTGACATCAACATAGATTCATGTATAAAGGAGGGATTACCGATGTACAAGACACTACATTGATCACTTACATTACTGTGACCATGAAACAGTGACAAACCACTTTGCAGTTGAGCCATAACAAATGGCAAATCATCATCACAGGCATAAAAATTATAAGGGGGATATATTCCAGGGTAATTCTTTGTCAAAGATGCTACTTTTGTCTTGCCCTTAACCCACTAAGCTGTTTACTTAACAGGTCATGGTTACAAAATTGTCTCTCAGAAAACAACTTAAAGACTTCTCATTTACTTTTTGCGAATGACCTAGTTCAGATGAAGAGCTGGAAGTGCAAGTGGTACAAACTTTCTCAAGCAATAGAAAATTGTGCAAAAGCAATGGTTAAAGCAGGAAAGTTGCAGTACCAAGAAAATACCAGGACAGGAATGCAATATAAAGGAACTGTAGCAGGAGGCTATGTATAAACATTTGGGAACTGATGAAGGATCATCAACAAATGTGAATAAAACTCACTAAGAAATACTTCAAAAGACTAAAACTAACACTGAAAACAGCACTGACATCTAGGAATAAAGTCCAAGCTGTAAAATAATTTGCTCTTCCTATTCAACTATTCAAGCCTACATTGTTGGGGTAACTGGCCCCAAAAGGTATTGGATCAGTTGGATAGGAAAATAAGGAAAGTGCTTCACAGTTATCAAATGTACAAAAATCTGTCTATATCAATGTATACTTTCCTTGCTGTGAAAAAGGTATGGGTCTCTTCACAAATGATTAACTGTAACAAGAAACAAAGCAAAAAAAAAAAGAAAAACCAAAAGAAATACACAGACACACAATGTGCTAAAGAAAGAATGTAAGGAGAAGGAAAGAAATTTGGAAAAGCCATAACTATTGTGGAAAATGGAGATCTCCGGGAACAACCTCATGCTAATCATGATTTGACAGGATTGGTGAAGTCTTAACCAAAAGATAAAAAGTTAATAATGGCTTCCTGTGATAGTGGACAATACATACTGGTTTATAAAGTCCACTGAACAAGTAAGAGAAACAGGCAAATGTAGGGTCTGCATTTAGGAAAAAAGGAAAAAATGTTGCACATCTTGCTACCAAATGTAATACAATCATGGTAGGGCCTGTACACCAAAAGGAACAACGTGGCAAGACTTGCAATGGGACTGAGCAAACATTGCAATATGGAAAGTGGATGAAAAGCATTGGAAACATTAACCACAATGCATTAGAAAATGAAGTATACATCACACAGGATCACCCATTACCAACAGTTCAAAAGATGCGAGAAAACCAGATATAATAGTCCATAAAACAAGACAAAAGCAGCATTACTAATGCAATTGCTACACCTAGTGATTCTAGTATCTCATGTACAGAGAGTGCCATAAAATATCCAGATTTGCAGACAAACAATGTGGAAGATGCTCAGTTCCAGCAGTAGGAGAAATGGGTCTAATACAAAGAATCTGCAGTCATACTCGCACATGCTGCTAATACACGTTACTCTGTATAAACTGCAGAAGTCAAATTCTGGGCACATTACAGGTGCTGCAAAGAGCACTTCTGGCTATCAAACACATAAAATACTAATTTAATGAACTTTAAATATACCCTGACTTAGGAATGTGGTCCATTCTAATCATGGTATTAGCAAACCAACAGACTTGGAGAAATTAAACAGAAGACAGGAGCTTGGGTTTCATGCCACACATGAATCATAAGCCACATCCAGTGGAATACAAAACTACAGTCCCTGAAATAGAACCAAGTTGAATAAAGGTGCACAAGTTGTGCAGGGAGCACCATTTTATGCTGCAGGTTAGCAACATCAATACCCCCTGATGATGATCAAAATTACTTGGTTTGGTGTGAATAAAGTAGATGCCTTACAGGCTCTAAAACTATGGTGTATATAATAAACATACTCTGGACCTGAAGGACAGTAAAATCACTGCACAAACAAAATTACTACTCAGGATTAGACATCATTGCACTAATCAATTCATTCTGATAGTTCAAATTTTCAGGAAGTGCAGTCTATTCAATCTAAGGCCCATGTGACAGAAAACAAGACATGCTAATGCTTGTGTAGCCTCAACGTTAAAACCTTAGGGGTATACCAGCGGAAACTTGTGTAAGGTAGCAGTATGCATCCATCATCAAAACGTACCACTGAGTTATTCTGTCTGTAAATTCAATTAAATTTATAGTGATGGGGATGTTTATCAAAGGCGGTGTAATGTAAATTCACCACTCCCCCAAAAAATTAAAAAATAAATAAATTAAAAACACACATGGAAAGCAAGTTTATTTCTGTCAAGATTCTGAGATTGAGAGCGCACATATTTCCAGGGTTAAATAGTATTGTTAGTTTAAAATCCATACTAGCTTCGAGATAGTCTTGTCATTACCTGATTACTATAGCCATCACATCTGTTTTTCTCATTTCCACCTCACTTTCTTTTCCCCCCATCACAACTCCTTCCTCTTCCCTCCTTTCTTCTTTTCCTCCTCTCCCCCATTTTCCTTCCCCTTTTTTTCAATTCCCTTCTCCTGTCCCTCTGCCCCCCACTCCCCTTCCCCACTCAGCCTTTCTTTCTTTCCTTTCTTTCACCCTTTCCTTCCTTTTTTCCCCTTTTTTTCCCTTCTTCTTTGTTCTTCTTTTAGATGTGAACTGATGTAACTATTAATTAGATGTTTTGACATATGATGGATTTCTTATTTACAAGTATTATATTTCTAACAGAGATTACATTAATATCAAATATAGGCTATTAATTTATGTTGGTATTTAAGACCATTCAGACATTATTATCTTATATACCACATATTTTCAATTTTAGTGATTTTAAGTGTCATAATTTGTATATGTATATATTATTTATTGATTAGTTAATCATATAACATAATATAATACTAATGGTCAGAGTATATATATATATATATATATATATATATATATATATATATACACACACACACACACACACACACACACGTTTTCTGATATGCATATATCTATATATGACAACATATACATATTTATATATCTATTTATTTCTGTAGTTGACATTTATGTATATATTTTTTATATTCTTTATATATTTCATACATATTTTAATATATTTCATGAATCCATATATGCTCATCTAAGAATTGATATTGTCTTGAACAATTGATGAATTATTGCATACTAGGCACACGTTGCTAAAAACTAGATATGTTTTAGTTGATCACTTTAAAATGTTTATAGCTAAAAGCATATAGTTCAACGTACTATGTATCAGGCTTTGTTTTGCTTTGTTTAGCTTAACTCTTCATTATTGTCAAAACTATTATAAATCCATATTAGTGTTTCTTAGGAGTGAGCTATAGCTTTATCTTTCAAATGACTAACTTACATCTCAAAACAGAAGTTTTTAAGTAAGATTTGAATGCAATGAATTGATGTTAAGTACATTATTATTTGATTATTTAATTGAATGAAAGAAAAAGCGGGAAATTAAGGAATGTTTCTTGCTATATAAGCCTTTAGCTTTTTACTAGTTATTGTAACCTGAAGAAGCATACAGTCCATATGCGAAAGCGCTTGTTATTTTTATTTTTAATAAAACCATCAGTTTTGTATCCTTACATCGTGGTGATCTTTGCTTGGTGTTCCTGAAACACATAAAATACTAATTTAATGAACTTTAAATATACCCTGACTTAGGAATGTGGTCCATTCTAATCATGGTATTAGCAAACCAACAGACTTGGAGAAATTAAACAGAAGACAGGAGCTTGGGTTTCATGCCACACATGAATCATAAGCCACATCCAGTGGAATACAAAACTACAGTCCCTGAAATAGAACCAAGTTGGGAGCACCATTTTATGCTGCAGGTTAGCAACATCAATACCCCCTGATGATTATCAAAATTACTTGGTTTGGTGTGAATAAAGTAGATGCCTTACAGGCTCTAAAACTATGGTGTATAGAATAAACATACTCTGGACCTGAAGGACAGTAAAATCACTGCACAAACAAAATTACTACTCAGGATTAGACATTATTGCACTAATCAATTCATTCTGATAGTTCAAATTTTCAGGAAGTGCAGTCTATTCAATCTAAGGCCCATGTGACAGAAAACAAGACATGCTAATGCTTGTGTAGCCTCAACGTTAAAACCTTAGGGGTATACCAGCGGAAACTTGTGTAAGGTAGCAGTATGCATCCATCATCAAAACGTACCACTGAGTTATTCTGTCTGTAAATTCAATTAAATTTATAGTGATGGGGATGTTTATCAAAGGCAGTGGTAATGTAAATTCACCACTCCCCAAAAAAAAAAAAAAATAAATAAATTAAAACACACATGGAAAGCAAGTTTATTTCTGTCAACGGCTCACTGTAGACAGTAAAAGAAAAATTATGTCCTGCGTGCTAGCCTTCACAACTGAAAGTTCAATCTGAAAACATCTGTATGCATCACTAAGTGCCATGCATAAAAAGGTCTCTTAAATGCTTGCCTTGTACTTGTTGACGCAGTCCCGATTTGGGAAGTGTAAGGTAGGCTCAAAGTGATGTACGTACTTGCTCTTCATTCCATCTTTATAAATGCTCTCTGCAATGATTCTGCTGATGAAGTTTTTCCCAGTACCAGTCCATCCATGGAAGGAGAGTGTCAGGGGCTTTTTAGGATTGCTGTTATGTATAAAACCTGGTACAGCCTTCATAACCACTTGCGTTGCAAGATGCTGCCCAAAGACATTTTCATGTAATTTCTCTCTCAGAGCTTTTTAAAGAACCAACACATAAGGGGAAGAAAAAAAAAAGCATCCATTACTGCAAAAGGTCCCACATTTAGAACAGTGCTAGTCTGCACAATTTTTCATGTTGTAGGAGTACAGTGACCAATGGATTATACTCATTACATTTACATCAACAAAAACTCAAGTAATACAATGGCAGCAGAATTAGGCCCAAAAGCACTGCACAGGGGACGAATGCATTAAGAATCTAATACATTTCATTATTTAATATTGGATTTCATGTAGTCTCCACTTATATACCATGGGACTAAGCAAACCACTAAAATATACCACCATGGGAAAGGTACTTAATCACAGTAGGTCTTGTGGCATTAAGCAACCATTTCACACCATTTCACCACATTAATCTTTTGCATGTTAAAAAATGTACTAACAAAACTGTGAATGCAAAGTTGCTTCAAGGTAAACTGCCGTCTTTCTTCGAGGGAAGTAAAGTATGTAGTAACACAGATAAAAAAAAATAAATGAAAATAAACTTTGCTTTTTTTTATAGAAATAGCCTATGTTGGCTTTATGATGTGGCTGTGTAAATGGTAGTTTGGGGTTTTACAAGTACACAATTGCCTACACAAAGACTATTTGGACAGCACAGAGAATGTTAAAACACTCTAAAGATGGTTGACAAGACCCATGCATATGGGGCAATTAAGCACTGAACAGCACTGTGGGCTATTTTCTGCCACTACATTTAAACCTGCTTTCAGAGGTCTAACAACCAGAAGCCACCATCTCCCAATCCGGAAGCAACAGCGCAAGCTATCTACACACAAGACAGTCTTCCAAACACACAACGGTCCAGCCACACACTATCGCATAATATATACATAAATAAAAGGAAAGGAACTTAACCATATTTCCAAACATGTACACACATGCATACAATGCATCTCCAAGCTATTTTCAGGGCTGTAACAAAAGTACAGTTGTGTACACTTACCATAAATGTAGATGTTAGAGTGTATTCACTGTTGCAGTCATTACATTTGGGTAATCTGCTGGCAGGTTGCGCTCAGTCGGCCTGAATTCCAAAGTCTTGGGTCCTGCGTCAGTTGCTGTCTCTTCCATGATGTCAGGTCATCAGGGGTATAAAACATGCAGCCAATGCCATTTTCTTTGGTTTTTCTTGCCCCCAATGTCAGGTGCCCCCAAAAATGGCAGCTATATATATATATATATATATATATATATATATATATATATATATATATATATATATATATATATATATATATATATATATAAATACACATGTATCAATATAAACTTTGCCTTCATCTACAAGCAAATACACCACATAAGTTGTAAAGATAGAGAAGGGAAGATAAACTTTAGAATGGCAGGGGGATGGAGGGAGGGTAACCTGGACTGCAATTTGTGAATACACTCGAACATCTACATTAGTGTACACAACTGTACTATGTTCATGTTTCACTGTTGCAGTCACTACATTTGGGTAGAATCCCAAAGCTATGGTTGGGAGGCCGGAGCTAAATAGCATTAGGTGCGGCTATAAGGCCCTACAGCACTGCAGTGGCAAAGCCTGCCCTGGACTTCGAGTAAAGAGGCAAATGGTAATGCTTTGTAAAGGTGTGAACAGAACTCAAAGTAGCAGCCTCCAGAATGTCTTTGGTTGTCTTTCAGGAGAATCAACTGAATCCCATCACTCCACTGTCTAAATCTTTGCATAAAATCAAACTACATTATGACAGGGAGACAGAGTGAGAACTGGAGACCAATAAGGCATCTATTCCCAGTTTGCAGATGCCAGTGATGTGGAGTTGAAGTACCTGAACAACCTTCCTGGGCAGAGGGTGATCACCTCCACCAGTGCTGTATATTATTCCTTGAAATGGCCACTTACCCAATTTTTAATCGCTTAGCAGTAGGCCCAAATGCTGAAATTAGCATCAACTGTTGCATCTACATATGAAACACCCCTATCATCCATTTTCCTTTATCTGCAGCCTCTCTTTAGTAATATCCATTCTAAAGCTGCCTTGATACCAATCACTCCTGCCTTAGCCCTCCAATTTATGTTAAGTAGCACCTCAAAAATCCATTTTACATTCTACAGCCCATTTTTTTTTGTTTTTTGCTGCCTTACTCTACTACATCTCCTTTAGTAATTTGCAACCAGCCCTTCACTACTGCTTGACAGATTAAATCATATCTTCAGCATTAACACAAATACTACACAACCCACACAATCAGTTAAGCTAATAAAGTGGCCATTAACAGAAAACTAAAAAAGGAAACAAATATGTGCAATATATACAAAAGCTTCATTACTCAAATGAGCCAATGATCGAAAGTGTCGCTGCTTTTCCCAATGCCCCTCTTCAACAAGGAACTGGATACCAGTTAAAATGTGCAAGTGACCACCCTCAAATTTTATTAACTCATGCACAAACATTACACAGAAATAGGCTGCCTCTGGAAGGGCAAGGTAAGTCACGTTATCAGCTCTTATGGAGCATGAAGTACAAGATTACCTCATTGTCCTCATTTGTTTCTTAGTTTAATGTGGCTTTATAAATTTGGCAATGCCTTTGTACAGTCTCAGGATACCTAATCTATGCCCTGGACATCTATCTCCTTCAAAATTTGTCATGCATGTTGCCTCAGCATCCACAGTACCATCATCCAGAAACTAGAATTGGCTCTCCAAAGCAGATTAGGAAACAGATAATTGGCAAAGGCGGTGTGTTACTCATCTGTTTCTGTATGCAGTCTGCTGCAGTTTGGCTAGAACAGCAGTGAATTTCCAAGTACCCATTACCACTTTAGACTTCAACTGGGATTATTAGTCAGGACAGTGTTTAACAGCCTCAAGAGGCTCTCCCCCTCCTGGCATCATCAGGTATCTCTATAACCATTATTTTGGATTGTAGCGCTCTCGCTTCATCTGCATCCACAACCACTCACACGTTTCCCTCCAGACTAATGTAGAGGATGACCAAGTATTGGGACATGGAGAAAATCTCATTCTAGTAGCTGAAAATCCCCTAGCTTTGAGAACATGTGGTGTGAAATTCTGCAAGTCTTGCTTGACAACTGCACATCATAAAAGATTTGCCTTCTTTAGATGTTTTAAGATGGTGCATTTTAATCACTTTCAATGAGCAGACAAAAAAGAAACTTTCCCCCAAGAAGGATGTTGATGCTCCATGGGGGCATTATGGTGCATGAGCTGCAAAATACACTACTAGTTTTGTTGTGTCCATCACTACCAGCTCTAGAAAGCCCATTACCCCCCTCCATCCAATACACTCAGTCCAAAAAGCTTCAGGATATTCGGACAGGCTGTCTTCCAGGTCTCAGCTTTTGTTTAGTTTCTGCAACTGTCTGCCCTTCTCTGCAATTTACACTACACATTTTATTCAGAAAGCTTGGAAATTCTATCCAGATGCAAGGAAGGCAGTCTTAGCAATGCAAGAATCCTTGGCTGCTTTCAACTTGGTACTATACAAGTAATGCCTTCCAGGATTTGTGCCACAAGCCAGGTGCTTTTATCAGGATTACTGTCTGTGCAGAGGATCATGAGGTGGCTAAAGACTCTGCTCCTATCAATGTGACAAAGTGTCTGATTTTAACACTTACCAACACAAAATTTACAACCACTGTAGTCCAACACCTAGACTAATGGTAGAGAATTTGAAATGCCCCCAGGGAAGCAAACTTTTTTTTGACCACACTGTAGCTTTATGCAACAGACAGCCACTAAGAGAAGCCGCTCATTGTATGGCCATTAGCTCCCCCTTCCCATTTAAATTAACAGATTTTGCATCACATTTTTTAAAACTGAACAAAAAATACTCTAGTTACGCAATGCAGGTAGATAAACATGCAGAGAAATATAAACATAAACTTACACAGAGAAAACAGATATACAGTTTTAAACAGACTAAGAAAATATCTACCTGCAGCTAAACCTTACCACAGCTTAACTAAAATAAATTACTGAACCCCAAGTTACACTGGTCAGACTTCCAGAAGACATTACAAAACATCAGCAGAGTCAAAATCATACATCTGTACACCACAAGGCTCCAGGGTAGTAGTTTTCCCAGTCTGTTTATTCAGCTGTGTGTTACGCTTCTCCAATACCAAAACCACAGATGCAATGAAGTGGTTCACATTTACTTGCTAATGTGCGTGTTTTCCTGATCTCCTTAAAGAATTTTCTAATAGTGCTTTTACAGATTTTCACTTCTTGGCTTAGGAGTATTCAGTCGCAAGGCAGAAAAGCACAGTTTTGTACCTACCATAAATGTAGATGTTAGAGTGTCTTCACTGCTGCAGTCATTACACTTGGGTTATCCTGCCGTCAGGCGGTCCCGCAATCGGCCAGAGTTCCAAATTCTTGGTCTGGCGTCGGTTGCTGTCACCTCCTCCCGGACGTCAATGCGTCAGGGGTATACAAGAAGCAGCAGACGCCATTTTCTTCAGTTATTCTTGCCCCAGATGTCAGGTGCCCCCCAAAAAAAGATAGGCAATACATATTGCTTACAAAACATACAATAAGGTAAAAACAAAACCTTCAGTAACCAGCAAATACACCACATAGGCAGTATAGTGTAGAAAGTTATAGATAAGACCCAGCTAAGAAAGAGGGGATGGCGGGTGGGTAACCAGGACTGCAGCAGTGAAGACACTCGAACATCTACATTTATGGTAGGTACAAAACTGTACTATGTTCATAGTGTTTCACTGCTGCAGTCATTGCACTTGGGTAGAATCCCAAAGCTGAATCTGGGTGGCTGCTTCTATACAGGATTTGGTGTGGCTATGAGGCCCTGCAGCACTGCAGTGGCAAAGCCAGCTCTGGATCTAGAGTAAAGAGGCAAGTGATAATGCTTGGTAAAGGTGTGCACTGAACTATAAGTTGCAGCTTCCAAAATTTCTTTGGTAGGTACTCCTCTAAGGTAGGCAGCAGAAGTTGCATTTGCCCTGGTGGAATGTGGTCTAATGTTAGATGGTTCAGGTTTCCCATGCTGTGTGTAGCAGAACCAGATACACACTGTCCTATTCACTTTGAAATGGTCTGCTTTGAAATAGCCTTTCCCTGTGAACTTGCAGCATAAGATACAAACAATTGTTCAGTTTTCCTGAAAGCTTTTGTTTTGTCCAAGTAGAAGCGTAATTGCCTATGTATGTCCAAGGAATGTAGAATTCTCTCCCCTTTATTTTGGGGATTTGGATAAAATGTTGGCAAGTGAAAAGTTTGGTTAAGAGCCACACTGGATACCACCTTAGGCATAAATGAAGGGTTTGTTCTTAAGGAAACCCTATCTTGGTGGAAAATGATAAGGCTCCACTGCCATTAGTGCCTGTAGTTCTGAGACTCTTCGTGCTGAGGTTATTGCAGTAGCAGAGCAGCTTTCCATGATATAGATTTTAATTCTGCTAAATTGGCGGGCTCAAAAAGGAGGTAGAGTTTTTCCAAGACAAAATTGAGGTCCCAAGTAGGTGTTGGTGCTCTCCGGGGCGGTCTTATGTTTTTAGCCACTCTGAGGTACTGCTTTAACAATGAATGAGAGAAAATAGGAGGATCTGTGTTGTAATGAGCAGAGATGGCAGAAGCGTGGATCTTAATGGATGAGAAGGATAGTCCGTTGTCCAGCATATCAGTTAAGTATTGTAGTATCGGAGGAATGTTCGGGACAAGAGGGTCAAGGCTTTGAGCCTGGTCTCAGGCACAGAATCTCTTCCACTTTACTAAATAAGATTTCCTGGTGCTAGGCCTCCAAAATGACATCCATAACAGCTTTAGAGAGAGGTGTTGCCCGTTTGGCTAATGAATCTGCCATGCAGCCAGGGATAAGGTTTTGATCTGACTGTGCAAGATCGGATTGTTTTGTTGAGTCAGAAAGTGTGGAATTTGAGGCAAAATCCAAGGTGGGCCTTGAGCTAAGTTCTTTAAGATTGGGTACCAATGCTGGCATGGCCAGTCTGGAGCAATCAGAATCACCTGTGGTTTTTCTTGTCTGGCTTTTAGGAGTACCTTTGAAAAGAGAGGCAGAGGTGGGAAGGCATAAACGTTTAAGCTTTTCCAGCTGAACGAAAGAGCATCCACTTTCCATGCTTGTGTGTGATGAGTCCTTGTGCAGAATTTTTGTAGTTGGCAATTCAGTGGGAAGGCAAAGAGATCTATTTCCGGGCACCCCCATTTTTGCATTATCATGCTGAAAACTTGTGGATTAATTTCCACTCGTGAGGATCCATGATGTTTCTGCTTAAGTCGTCTGCCAGAGTATTTTTCTTCCTGGCAGGAATTGTGCTTGCAGATGAACTTGATAAGGTAGAGCTGTGTTCCACAAGGTCATGGCTTGTCTGCATAGGGGGTAAGAATGAGTGCCCCCTTGCTTGTTTATGTACCACATTACTGTGGTGGTGTTGTCCGTAATTGCCCTGGATGCAAAAGGTTCTTGAAAGCTGTTAGGGCATTTTGTACAGCCAACATCTCTTTTTGATTTATGTGAAGATGCATTTGGTCTGTGGTCCATTTGCCCTGAATACATTTTCCTGCCATGTGTGCTCCCCAGGCGTAATCCGAAGCATCTGTTGTTAAAGTCTGCCTGGCTGTGGGAATAGTGAAAGGCTGACCCTTGTTGAGGTGACATGCCTGTGCCCACCAACGAAACTACTGTTGTAGGCAGGGAATTAGTGGTATTACTATTTCCAAGCTGAGAGAGTGTCGAGTCCAAACACTTTTTAGGTACCATTGTAATTTCCTTATATGCAGTCTGGCATATGGAATTAGTAGTATGTGGGATGCCATGAATCCCAAGGCCTGCAGAATTTTTCTTGCAGGGAGTTGGGACTGTTGCCATCAATTGAAAATACTGAGTTAGTTGTCCTTGTTTGTCTGGTGTGAGATAAGCCATCTGGGCCGTTGTATTTAAGCTGGCACCCAGGAATATTATTATCTCTTGTGAGGGCACTAGTTTTGACTTCTTTTCGTTTACTGTGCACCCTAGGCAACTTAACTTTTTTTTGACAAACGCCAGGTGCTTTAGAAGAATGTCCTTGCTCTCCGCTTGAATCAGACAGTCGTCCAGGTATGGATATATTTGAATTCCTTTTTGTCTGCAAACTGCAATTACTGGTGCCAGGCACTTTGTGAAGACCCTGGGTGCAGTAGATAAGCCAAAGGGCAGTGCAGAGAATTGGTAGTGCATTGAACCAGATATGAATCTGAGGTATCTTCTGCAATTTTGTCTCATAGGGACATGCAGGTATGCCTCTGAGGTCCAAAGTAACAAGACAAGCTTTCTTGCCCAACATGGGAAGGAGCTGCTGTAGTGTCAACATTTTGAATTTCGGAACATCCAGGTAAGTATTTAGAGTGGAAAGGTCTAGTATGGGTCTCCAGGCTTTGTCCTTTCTGGGGACCAGGAAGAGTCTCGAGTAAAATCATTGTCCTTGTTCCTGCTGTGGTACTTTTTGAATAGCTCTCATGTCAATGAGGGCTGTAATTTGTTTTTGTGCCTCTGCCCATTGATTTTGTGGCAAGTCGGGCATTCCTTTTAGCCTTGGTAAAGTGTGAAAGTGGAACCTGTAATCTTGAGACACTATTTGGCACCCATTTGTCTTGGGTGATTGCTTGCCAGTTTTGTGAAAAAAGTGCTAGTTTCCCCCCTAAGGGAGCTGCCAAAAGGGAAGAGTTTGGCACTGGAAGAGGGAAGTCATTGGGACTGTTTCCTGTAAGGTTGTGACTTGTCCTCACCTCCTTTTGGGGTTGAAGCACCCCACTGTCGTGGTCTGCAAGAGCCTTGGGGCTGAGATCTGCCTCTTGGGCGTCTGTATCTGCCTCTTTGTGGCCTGTCCGACACTGGAAAGGACCAATTTTTAGTAGGCCAATTCCTGCTAAATCTTGGTGGCTGTACCTGTAAGAAATCCTTCACTGTTTGCATTGATTTTGCCTTATCCTCCATTTTCTTTAATACCTCTTCTGCCTTAACACCAAATAAAATATCTTGCTGTAAAGGAGCATCCAATAATTTTGCCTTAACATGATCTGGTAAGCTTTGTTCCTTTAACCAAGCATGCTTTCAAATCACAGATCCTGTAACTGCTGCTCTACAAGAAGCTTCTAATGAATCAAAACCACATTGCAAAGTATGCTTTCCCACTTGTTCAGCTGCATGCAATAAATCCTGCATTTCCTTAAAATTAGGTTCTGCACTTGTACTCATTTTCTGTTTTAACTGAGACAGTAAATATTGTTGGTATTTAAGCATGTGAAACTGGCAGTTTAAAGCCCTCACTGCTAAAGTTGCAAAGGTGTAAACTTTCTTCCCCATCTGTCTAATGCTCTAGAATCTCTGTCCGAGGGAACTGGATTTTTAGCCGTGGAGGCCTTTATACCCCTTTGGGACCCTGGGAAATAGTTTCTGGGTCAACTGCAGGGTTTTTATAAAGAAATTTGAGAGAGTCAGGGACTCTGTAGTACCTGTCTGGTTTGACTGGAGCAGGGGGTAAAGAATCTGGATTTAAACTGGATTCAGAGAAAACATCGTCCACAATATCCAACAATGGTGGAATAGCAAGGGGCCTGTGCTGAGGCAATAAAAAAGTCTCTGAGCCTTTTCTTGGATTCTGAGTAATCCTGGCCCTCCCAACGGAAATGCTCCCTCATGGTATGTAAAGTTTTCCCAAAACAGAGTAATCATCAGGAGGAGAGGTTGAAGAGATTGATTCTTCAGCATCAGAGTCCTCATAGGGGGGCAAAGAGTATCCCTGGTCTGAAGAGGAATCAGAATATATTGAAACCTGGTCAGAGAAATCACAGTCTGTATCCTGCCTAGGCCTTTTATCAGGAGGGGGATGGGAACCCCTGATCAGAGTAATTAAGTCTTCGGCCATTTTGAGCATCTGATTTTTAGGCATGGAGGCCTGTCCAGGTGAATGCTGTATTTGCTTCTTTGTCTTTAATGTAGTTTTAGACTTGGCTGTAGATGCAAGGGTAAGTTGTGAAGGTCTGAAAACACCCTCAGAAGCCGAGGCCTGCTCAGCGGCTCCGGACCCATCTGAAGGTGTAGTCTCCGTAGGCCCAACGCCTTGAGCATCCAGCGGCCTAGGCAACTCCACGTGGGAGTCGGACGTGGCCTGCAGCTCTGAGGTAGCGGGTGTCAGGGGCTGCGAAAGCGCCTGAGAACCAGCGAACCGGCGACTGGCCTAGAAGTGGCTTCGTCATCAGTCTTGGGCCTCGGATGCCTGTCCTTATCCTTATTTGTGTTTTTGTGAATTCCAGTAGTCAGTTGTTCCGACAGCATAGTATAATTAAACCTTCGGCCAAAGTAATGGCGAGCAAAATCAAACAGATGTTTAATAGTGCATTTATTACATCTAGCACAAAACCGGCAACTAGTGACGTCGTGATCTGGGCCTAGGCATGGAATACAGTAAGAATGAAAATCCTTGAGGTATTTGCTTCCCACAAGAAATACAATTATTAACTTTTACTGACATCGGTCTGAGGCAAGAAAAAGTTTCCCCAATGGAGTACTTAGCTTTATTGAAGACTTCAGTTCTGAAAATCGAATTTGATATTCAGGAGTCGGCCGACCGGCACTTGCGAACTGCTTTTGCTTCGGGCACCGTGCGGCAAGAAAGACCGAAGAAAATGGTGTCGACTGCTTCTTATATATCCCTGACGCACTGACATCAGGGAGGAAGCGACAGCAACTGAAGCCGGACCAAGACTTTGGAACTCTGGCCGACTGCGGGACGGCCTGACGGCAGGATAACCCAAGTGTAATGACTGCAGCAGTGAAACATGATGAACATCAGTAAGTTTGTTGCACATGTCATTTCCCACCCTACTTATTAAGTGCTATACTTTCCAGAAGGCAGATACAAAGTGCAGTGACAAGTGTCAAACATCATACTGAACAGAAAAGCCGGAGAATGAAAAATGCATATTGCACAATCACATTTATTAGTTTACCTGCTGCAGATATTTTAAGGCTGAAGTGTAACATGCAGAGATTTTAAACTCAGACTAACAGTGGCAGAATAATTATCAAATATCACAGTTCATAGGTTGGTACTGGGCTATCTGCCCGAAGGCATATATTAGCCCAGCCACATTGTGCGGTATTCACTGCCCCTTTGGTTAGTTCCCTAGGCCCTTGATCTAGCAGCTAGTACCCTTGGCCCCTATCTAGTAGAGCTGTTGGTATGATCCCTGGTGTGAACTTTGTTACCCATCCACTTGTCAAGGTTCCTCTTGAAGAGTGATAGTGAGGGGCTCTGTCTTATGTAGATCGGGACCTTGTTCCATAGCAAGGGAAGTCTTTGCGAAGGGATTCTATCCCTCCAGCATGTTCTATTCATTGTTGTGCTGAGGTTTATATCCCTAGAGCGTGTAGCTCGAGCAGATTTGGTTTTGCTAAGATGGAGCATGTTCAACAGTTCTGGGTTGGACATGGCTCTATGTTAGACAGAGATCGCCTCTGAGAAGGCGGTATGCAACAGAGAAAATCCTTAGTTTTTTCAATCGTGCTGCATAGGGCAACTGTTTGAGGCCAGTAATCCTCTTAGTTAGGTACCTCTGTGGTCTCTCCAGCTGCTGGAGATGCCTAGCCAGGTACATTCCAATTGGTGCATTGTACTCAATAATGGGTCTGATGAAGGAAGAGTCGAGGGGCACCACTACATCCTTAGATCTTGATGCGAACCCTTTCGTGATCAGATGGGTTACATTGAAGGATTTTCTAACCACCTTGGCAACATGGTTATCAAAGGAAAGCTGACTATCTACTTGGGGCCCTAGATCCCTTATTAATTCTTCAGATTTCAGGGGGTTACCTCCTATGTGGTAGTTCGTGAATACTCTTTTTTTCCAAAGGGGATTACTACGCATTTTTTAGCATTTAGCTTAAGACCATGGCTTTGACACCATGCATCAGTCTCATTAAGGCCCTTCTGGAGGATATCCATGTCGGCCAGAGATTGTATTATAGCACCCAGTTTGCAGTCGTCCGCAAACTTGGTCAGCCACAGCCTTTCAGTGCTTGCCAGTACTTCTAAGTATATGCCAAACCGGAGGGGCCACAGGACAGAGCCCTGATGCACACCGCTAGTTACTGGTTTGGATTCGGACATAGATCCCACTACTCTTACTTTGTGGGATCTGTCAGAGCCAGTTTGCGATCCATCTTGTGACATAAGGGTTTATGCCCAGGTTAGTGAGTTTATTAATACCTGAATGGGGAATGGTGTCAAATGCTTTAGCAAGGTCAAGGTAAGCAGTGTGTACCTCCTTTCCCCTATCTATAGCCTGAGTAACTGTCTCAAAGAAGTCCACCAGGTTCAGGACGCATGATCTGCCCTTGAGGCTGAACTGTGTGGGGTCAGGTGTTTGGAGGTTCCCAACTTCATTTATGAGTTCCATAATGATTCACTCCATTGCCTTACAGATCAGGGTCGGTAGTTCCCAGGGTCGGTTGTGGGCCCACCCTTGTGCAGCGGAACCACCGTTGCTGTGCGCCATTCTATGGGCACATATCCTGTCGAGATGCTGAGACTGAACAGGGTATTCAGATGCGGGGTCAATTCATTTTGGAGCTCGCGTATGACACAGCCCGGGACACCATGTGGTCCCATGGAGGCAGTGTTTTTAGCTTTAGATAGAGCCTTATTAACCAACGTATCAGTAATAATTGGAGTTGCACAATCCCCTGGAATAGTAATAGGCCCTGTAGGTGGTGGTGTGGGGGGGGGTGAATTTGCACTGAACCTATCAGCCAAGATGTTGGCAATGTCAGTGGGGTCAGTGTATTTTGTTCAGTTTTGTACTAGCTCAGAACAGACCTGAGCGTTGCTATTTAGGCTTTTGACGTAACCACAGAAGGCCTTATGGTTATCCTTGGCAACTTTCTTTTCGAAATTGGCTTTAGTTGACTTGAGGGCCCTCAATTTCTTACTAATGCTGATCAGGGATGATTTTTCTACTTGAGATTTGGCCTTTTTTTGTACAAGTCTCCTCCTTTTATTGTATAGTTTGCTTATGGCCGGGGTCCACCAGACTTTTTTCTTTTTGCTTGAGGAAGGAGTCTTGGTTTTATTTGGGATAGCATGGTCCATGCAATCCTGAAGATGTATATAAAGTGCCTTGGTGTAGGATTCTGCATCCTGGATATCATTATCCTTCTGCCAGGGAATAATGAAGCTTTCCACTTCTGACGCAAGTAGTTTGAAGTTTGCTTTGGAAAGGTTTTTTTACAATGGTTTCTTTGACTGGGGGAGGCGGAGGGGTGAGGACGTCCAGGGTTATCCGTTTGTGGTCTGATCTGACCAGAGAGGGAGTGATAACGGGTGTGGTACAATGGGCGCCCATATTTGTGATGACTAAATCCAAATATGTTGCTCCCTCTAGTGGGAGAACATACCAGTTGTTAAGGGCATTTGAATTTATAAATTCTATGACCTGCTAGTCATAGGAGTTAGAACTTTGGTAGTTCGCACATTCTATACCAGGGTAGTTGAAATCACCCAAACTTATGGTGTTGGGTAGGATCGTTACATTTTCCAATGCCTCAAGGAATGATGAGTGAGCATTTTAGGACCGGGTGGGCGATCTGTAACAGGCTACGACTTGAAATGTGGTTTTGCCTGCTGATAGTTGTGCATGGATGATCTCTGGGGCATCATGCTGTGCCACTACTAACCTGGAGACGTGGGTATCCTTGATGAATATGGATACACCTCCGCCCCTTTGTACTGCGATCCGGTAACGGAGGCCGGAAGGTATGATATGAACTGTAACCTGGTAGTGCTGGGTACTCTGATGCCTTGAAACAGGTTTCCATCACTGCACAAACAGATTTTCTCCGTACTGAGGAGTGCCTCGAGTGCATGCATTTTGAGGTTGAGACTTCTGTCGCTGAGTAGTATTACCCTTAGTTTTTGGTTACCTGTGCTGGTTACAGTGGTTGGTTTGTCCTTTGAGCCTTGCCTAAAAAAGGCACTATGGGGACGGCAAGAGCCTTGGCCAGTATTCGAAAGCCTAGGGGTGACAGGTGCAAACCATCTCTGGCGAAACAGCGAGGCTGGTCTATCATGTCATCCCAGGCAGACAGACACTGGATCCCCTTAGAATGACACCAGAAGCTTAATCAATTGTTAAAATTGATCATTTTGTCTTTGTATTGTGGTATCATTCTAGGTGAAGGTAGTATGCTACTCAAGGTCAGGGTCATACCAGCTTGGGCCACATGATCTGAGAGCTACTCAATGTCTCTTTTAATGTACTCCAGGGAGGTACGTCTTAGATCATTCACACCAACATGTACAATGACAGCATCATACTTGTTCTGGAGTGACCTAAGTGCCTGTGTTATGTGGTGGCTCCTAGCACTCGACAGGCAGCTGACAGTAACCTTCTCCTTGTTCAGCCTGGTGAGTGGAACATCTGTGTGCCTTGCTATAGAGTCTCCTATTACTAGCGTGTTGGGTATGGTGTTTTGCCTTAGGGGCTGTCGTGAGGCACACTGCTGAGGTGAATTGTGTGTTTTCTGGCTTGTGTTTGGAGGTGCAGATTGTTGCTTGTCTGCTTTGGAGGGCACGGTTTCTTTTTCAGATTGGTACCTAGTGCCTCCGAATGTGTTTTTGTGTATTTATGTGTATGTTTTGCTGGTGCTTGTTTTGTAGATCCATGTTTGACTGGTGGTGTGATGCTAGTGTGTCTCTTCTCTTCTTGACTGTCTGTTACAGTCATGGGTTGAGAGCACTTAGCCTCCAGTCTGGCTGTGTATTTGCATCTCTCAAGTGTTTGTGTCTAGAGGTAAGAGGAGAGGGTTGTCTGTATACATGAGGCAGTTGTGACATTGCCTCAGGATGCCCAATTCCACCAGAAGAACTGGAGATTACACCTAAAGCTGACCTCTGGTCATACTTGGAAAAGTGAATTTCACTTGTCTTGCGGACAATCGAGGGTCTTATGCTGTATCATAATAGTGCTGTCTAGGAGATTCGGAAAATAACAGTGCTGTCTAGGAGATTTGGACAAGTGCTGATTTGGGTTATGCAAGTGCTGCAATAAGAGCAGTTGATCTGAAGCACTTGAGTTGAGGCTTGCCTAGTTCTAAGGGAAAATTTGCAGAGCAGACTTTGTGGAACCAGGAATAGTATACCCCAGCTAACCGACACTGCTCGGTGCGCAAGACCGCGTAAAAAGAGAGTTGCAGGGTTTTAAGAGAGAGATCAAGGAGTTTGGAATTGACCCAAAATGGCCACTACTCTTGCTATCCGTTTCTTGGTTCAGCTGTCGTTTTCTCCCACTCAACTGTCCTATTTTATCTAGGGTTTATCAAGTCCCTATACCTTCACAATTTCACTTCGACCTCCTCTGTGTTTACAGTATTGCTCCATTCTTTTTCATTTAATCTTTAATTTGCATTCCACAATCAAAGTTTGCCTATTAAACAAATGACAGCTCTCCATTTACACAAGTTACTGTTCAATATACCAGCCTCTTTTTGGCCATTTTGTAAAAGTAAACTGCAGTTAAAGGATTCCTTTAGGTCCAAAATATCTACATAAAAACAAAATAAAACTTATAGGCACTCACCACAACAGATATGTCAGAAGAAACTCTTGC
This sequence comes from Protopterus annectens, assembly GCF_019279795.1. Taxonomy (NCBI): domain Eukaryota; kingdom Metazoa; phylum Chordata; order Ceratodontiformes; family Protopteridae; genus Protopterus; species Protopterus annectens. Next base: position 705,515,761 of record NC_056750.1, on the reverse strand, counting down.
AAAAGGAACAAAGCAGTGCTAATGCTGACAACACAACACAACTGCTCAGCACACACAACTTTAACAGGCTACAAAACCATCTCCTCTCTGCTACACAATGCACTCGCCTTTCAGAAGTCTCCAGGGTTTGATCAAACTGAAGATTAGGAATGGGAAAGGAAGGTTTCCTGCTGTCAGAATTTCTTCGCACAGATGCGATAAAGTGACCACCACTAACTTGCGCATTTGGCTTTAGGGATGCTCTGGCTGTAAAAACAGACAGGACAGTCTAGTCTCTTAGCATGGCTGTCCTATGGGAATATAAAAAAAAAAAAGTTTTGTACTTGCCATAACATTCCACCTGTGTTGTCTGCTTCAGTATTCATCACACCCGTGTTGTTACAGTTCTGCCTTCGGAACTGACTCAGCCATTAGCAAGTTAAAGCTTCTGAAGTAGAGCGCCATCTACCCTAACCATAATCTCTCGCTCCTCCAAAATACCTCAGATAGAGTTTTCTGCATATTCCATTAGAAGACAGAGTATATATCTTAAAAAAGAAAAAAGAAAGAAAGCCTGAAGGATGCTCAGGAGCTCAAAACAGGAACAATGGTTCATAACATTATCAATCATGTCCTTCATATACAAGGAAAGGGGATAGCAGAGAAGGAAGGATGAAGACTGAAGCAGACAACACAGATGGAACACTATGGTGAGTACATAACTTCATCTGTTGCTGTCTTTTCAGTCTTCATCAAACCTGTGGGACAGAATCCCCAGCTATACAGATCTGGATGGCCTTCATAGAACTGCAGAGCCAAAAGCAGCCTTATTTCCGGAGATATCAAGTTTGTAACGAGAGATAAAGGTGTGAGAATATGCCCAAGAAGCAGCCTCACAAATGTCTTGCAAACAGACCCTAGACCAAAAAGCCCAAGATGTGGCCATGGACCTCGTGGAATGAACTTTGACTTTCCTAGGTAAGAGAACCTTTTTAAAAGATTATATACAAGAGATAAAATCCTGCAACCATCTAGGTATGGTACCTTGGACAACTGCTTTCCCTTTTTGGGAATCTGAGGAGGACACAAACAGTTGGTCAGATTTTCTGAAAAGTTTTGTTCTATCCAGGTAAAGCGCAACTGTCTATGAACATCCAAAAGGTGCAGCACAATCTGCCTTATTCTGGAAATCTGGGGAAGAACACACTGAGTTTGATGGATTAATTATATTTTCTGTAGCAACCTTGTGTAAGAAAGGGCAATTAGTACATAGAGTAACTCTGTCTTTATGAAAGATAAGGTACGGTGATTTGAAAGATGAGGCCTGAAGCTCCGTTACCGTTTTGGCAGAAGTGATGGCCACTAAAAAAGCTGTTTTCCAGGACAAATGTTATAAATCTACGTTTGCAGTTAGCTCAAAGGGAGGTAAGATCAGTGCTTGGAGAACTAAAAAGTTAGGTCCCATGGAGGGTAGGGTCTTTCATAGGTGGACAAAATATAAACAGTGTAGTGGTTAGAGCAGCTTAATATCACAGCTTTGGCTGGCTAACATCTACCTGAAATCAGACGGACGTATAAGTGAATTTAAGTACACTTATCTGCTCTTTTGCATATAGTACTGTATTTAATTTGTGTTTTACACTGAATATTAACTCAACTGAAGTTGTGGCCGTCTCTCTACAGTTAGTTCCCTACCCACCCTCCCTGTTCTTGTTTTGGTGTTAATGTTGGTGGCTTCGAAACTGCCCACCTCTCTTGTAGATTTGTATTTGGATACTCCTCCTGGGCCCATCTCATTTGCTCACTCAACTGGAGTGCAGTGAGATCATATTCTGATTTCAGGCACTCCTACTGTGTTAGAAAGAGCATTTGGGAAGGACAACCCCTGTAGCCTCTTAATCCTGCTGTGTTCCTCCCTTCAATAAATAAATTATATATATTTTATTCAGCTGCTCTTACTGTAACTGTCTTCTTAGTTGCTCCTTTGCATGGTGTTATCTGTTAAGTCGCTCTTACTCTGCACTTATAAATACTTGTTAGTAGCCTTCTAATTTACTGCCTTCTGTACTTGTTTTTTAGTTATTTGTTAATTTAATTGCATTTATTTGAACTGTACTTGCCGCAGTGTTGCTACAATCGCGGGTGTGCTGGCCTGCACTACAATTTGAATTGTATTTACTGCTGTTTTAGCTGCTTTTCTGTAACAAAAAATAAATACATAAATAATTCTAAGCTGGTTTCCTGCCTTTTCTGTAACTAGTCAAGTCCAGATACAGACTTGCTGTATCCAGGACTGTTGGTAAGCTTCAGAGCCCCCCAAACCTTTATGTGTTGGAGGGAAGCCTTCTAGCTTTATCAGTGGGAGTGGTAAGCACTAGGTAGCCTATCTACCACGGGAAGAGTGGGTTTTGGCCCTGAAATTGTAATTCATTGGCAGTTTGGGCAGTTTTTCCAGCTCTTTCTACTTTATGGTTAAAAGCCTGTTTTGCGTTTGGTCCCTGCCTTTCCTATAACTAGTGTAATCCAGGTACAGATTTGCTGTATCCAGGACTGTTAGTAAGCTTCTAACCCCACAAGCCCTTCTGTGTTGGAGAGAAGCCTTCTAGCCTATCAGTGGGAGTGGTAAGCACTAGGTAACCTATCTACCACAGGAGGAGTGGTTTCTGGGCCAGAAATTGTAGCTATTGGCAGTTTGAGCAGTTTATTTCCTTCTCTTTCAAATTTCTGGATTGAAAGCCGCACTTGCGCTCGTTTCCCACCTTTTCTGTAACTAGCCTAGTCCAGATACAGAGTTGCTGTATCCAGGACTGTTGGTAAGCTTCTGAGCCCCGCAAGCCTGTGTGTTGGAAGAAAGCCTTCTAGCTTATCAGTGGGAGTGGTAAGCACTAGGTAGCCTGTCTACCACGAGAGGAGGGGTTCTTGGCCCAGAAATTTTAGTTTATGGACCATTTGGACAGTTTGCCAGTCTCTTTCAACTTTCTGGTTTAAAAGACCACATCTGTGCTCGTTTCCCATCTTTCCTGTAACTAACTTACTGGGTAACTCTAGAAAGCCTTAAACTGATACAAGCCTTTTAGCTACTTTGGAGTGATTACGTATCGGATTTCTGTACTTAACAGTTTTCTGCCTAAACACAGATTTTCCAGCGTTTGTTATTTAAAAGCTTGTTTTCTTCACATATTGAACTTATTTCACTTCCTGCATTTTTAAAAAGTTTTTTTGTTTAAATAAATTTGTTTAACTGTTGTAGGTTACACACTAAAGTGAGATTGCCTTTTCTGATAGTTTGTAGTCGTTTAAAGCTGTTTTAAGTGTATTTTTACTGTTTTTGCCTTATTGTTAAAAAAAAAAAAAAAGAAATTCCTCGTTTCCCACCTTTCTAAGCTGTAGTCCAGTTTTCAGGGCTGTAATACTAGTTTCTGAGTTGCCCATACCTTACTTTGATAGAAGGAAGTTACTCTGTTCACCTGTGATAGAGGGGAGCTTTGAGCAACCTATCTGTCCCTGGAGGAGGAGTTCCAGTCCAGAAGTTAGTAGTTTATTAGCGTTTGCACGGATTTGCGCACCAGGCAGTGACGGTTAGCTACGGTTAAATTATTCCCAGCTCCGCTAAGTCTACTCTTCAGTTTTTCCCTTGAAACTAGTCCAACTCTCAACCTAAGCACTCAAAAACCATCTTACAGACCAGCACTTGCAAAGACCTAACAGCAAGCGCTAATATACCCGGACACTGATTGCCCGGCAGGGCAAGGTTCTTTATTCACCTGTCACCAACCAAGTGAATAAGCAGCTCACCCTACTATTCAGGCATGACCAAAGGGCAACTTCAGGTGCACTCTCCAGTCCAGCTGGTGAATATGGGTATCCTGAGGCAATGTTACAACTGCCTCATGTACACAGACGACCCTCTCCTCCTACCACAAAACACTAACATAAGTGAGAGATGCAATTATACAGCCAAACTGGAAGCTAAGCTGTCTCCACCAAAGACTGGAACAGACAGTCAAGAGAAGGTGGTCAACACTTGCACCACACCTCCAGCTGCACACAGACCTACTAAAACAGCACTGGCAAAAAATACACAATCATACTCGGAGGCTCTAAATAAAAGCCTGCAAAAGCATCAGAGACCTCCAAAGCAGACACCCAAACTACCTGCACTTCCCGTCACAAACCAGACAACACATAAAACACAAAATCAGTGCGCCACACAATCACAGCCCTTAACATAACATACCATACCGAACACACTAGTAATAGGTGACTCTAAAGTCAGGCACACTGACGTCCCGCTCACTAGGCTGGAAAAGCAGAAGGTTACTGTTAGCTGCCTGTCAGGAGCCAGAATCCACCACATAATAAGCACTCGGGTCACTCCAGTTTAAAGTGCAAATATGACTGTCATTGTTCATGTTGGTGTGAATGACCCGAGACGTACCTCCCTGGACTACATGGAAGAGCTCTCCGATCGTGCAGCAAAGGCTGGTATGACCCTGACCCTTAGTAGCACCCTGCCCTAACCAAGAATACCACCTCAGTATAAAGAAACAATTATCAATTTCAACAATTGGCTAAGCTTCTGGTGTCATTCAAAGGGGATCCAGTGTCTGTCAGCCTGGGACGACATGCTCGACAAGCCGCGTTATTTCGCAAGAATCGGCTTGCACCTTTCACCCCTAGGCTTTTGAGTACTGGCCAAGGCTCTTGCTGCCCCCATAGTGCCTTTTTTAGGCAAGGCTCAAAAGTCAAACTCACTTCCATAAACAGCACAATTAACAAAAAGCTGAGGGTTATGCTACTCAACGCCAGGAGTTTAAATCTCAAAATGCACTAGCTCGAAGCACTCCGTAGTATGGAGAACATCAACATCTGCACAGTAACTAACTGAAACCTGGTTCAAGGCTCCAGACAGCACCCCAGCACTACCGGGCTACAACTCATACCACACGTTTCTGCCACAGAACACTGACCGAAACACAAAAGGAGGGGGTGTATCTATATTCATCAAGGATACCTACACCTCCAGGTTAGTGGCACAGCATACCACCTCTGAGATAATCCATGTGCAACAAACAGAGCAAATCTGCAATGCAAATTGTGGCCTGCTACAGATCACCCTCCATGACCCAGGACCACCACTCCACCTTTCTGGAGACACTGGAAAACATGAAGGTCCGACCGAACACCCTGGTATTGGGCGATTTCAATTACCCTACCATTCACTGGGAAACGACTAGAATACAAATTCCCAGGCCCAGCGCTTCCTGGAATTCAACTCAAATGGCCTGGATCAGCTGGTAAACTCTCCTACCAGAGGTGAAAACATATTGGACCTGGTCATCACCAACATGGGCGACAGGTGTTCCACACCAGAGATCAACCCATCACTGGTTAGATCAGACCATAAACTAATCACTCTGGATGTCCACACCACACCACCACCCCCAACTAAAGAAACCACAGTAAAAAAACTTTTTCTAAAGCAAACTTCACCTTACTTAAAACAGAGGTGGTAAGTTTTACAGCCCCCACGCTAAAGCAAACTTCACCTTACTTAAGACAGAGGTGGTAAGTTTTATAGCCCCCACGCTAAAGGATAAATGATCTGCATCTAGCCACTCCTCTATCTACTTGTATTCAATATGCTGATGACACAACCATCATTTGCTCTGCCACAACCCAGACTGAACTTCACTCACTAAACACAAAACACCTTCACCACCATTGAGCAATGGTTCTCTAACCACTGTCTCCTCCTGAACCCCAAGAAAACCAAACTTCTGCTCTTTCCTCCCACTCACCTATCTCCCTCTATTGATTTCACACTTACATCTAACAATGGCACACTTATCGCTCCAGACCAAACGACTAAACTACTGGGTATTACTATTGACAACCAACTAAAATTTGACTTTCATATCAACTCCACTATAAAAACAACTAACAGGAAACTTGGTTCTCTCTATAGAATCAAATCTTTCTTAACTCCTGAAGCTAGAACTATTATAGCTAGAACCCACTTAATCTCTACCCTATTATATGCTTCCTCTATATACACTAATCTTTCTAAGCACAACCTCAATAAACTAGCCACATCATACAACAACATCGCCAGATTTGCCACTGCCTCTCCATACAGAACTCACCATTGTTTGAATCTTACAAAACTAGGGTGGCTGGAACTACCCCACCTCATTCAATACTATCAACTCACTATTGCCCATAAAGTCCTTTATCACCCTGAAAATACACCAATGCTCTCCACCCTCATAAAGCCCTATCACAATATGAGGAATCTTCGTTCCTTTAACAAAACACTGATAAAAACTTCTAGATCAAATAATGTAGCAGGTGACTCCACATTTCCCAACTCAATTGGCAAAATATGGAATCAACTCCCACCAGACCGCACATCACTGACTTCTATTCCACTATTTAAAACCAATCTAAAACTCTACCTAAACAACCACTGGCTATGCTCTTGCAATAACCCTGGGTAACCTTTCTCTCGCTTTTTTTTCCCTCCTTTACTTTCACCTGACCTATCTTTCCTCTTCGTCATTACTCTAGCATACTTCACTTTCCCTTTAAAAAATGCTTCTGTCCATCCCTCTTTATTTATACATATTTCTAGATTTTGCTACTTATGTCTATGGTAAAAATATCATAACCTAGTAAATCATCTAACCTAGATTCCTGCTAAGCCTCACATTGTACTCAAATACTTAACCTGAAATAAGCTTAAGCTAATGTTTTTTATTGTATAACTTGGTATATTCTTAACTTGTTAAGTAGTAGTTAGTGGAGCTTTTCTCCTCGGGCCTCCACTGAAAATGGACATGTATCCAGTTGGACTAGCCCGGTTAACAAATGTAAAATAAAATAAATAAAAATAACTGTGCCCAAGATGCAGATACCTTTACAAATTCACTCTATGAGCACCTACAAGGATGCATGGATCATGCCATCCCTAGCAAAACCAAGACTCGCTCCTCTAAGAAAAGGAAACCAGTTTGGTGGACCACTGCAACAGACAGGCTATACAACAGGAGGAAACTAGTTCAGAAAAAAAGCAATCCAAAGAAGGAAATACATCCCTGATCAGTATCAGTAAGAAAATAAGGTCCCTCATGAAATCATCCAAGACTAACTTCGAAAGAAAAACAGCCAAGGATTCAAAAGATAAAGAAGACTTTGTGGTTAAGAATGTAAGTGGCAACGCGCAGACTTGCACTGAACTAGTGCAAAACGGCACAAAAATATACTGAACCTACTGATATTGCCAACATCCTGGCAGATAGATTCAGTGCAAACTTCACCCCCCTCTCATCTCCAAAAGGGCCCACAACAATACCGGAAAAGTGTAGTGCCCCACAATTCAGAGAAGCACAGGTAAAAACAGCCCTTTCAAAAGCCAAAAAGCACAGCGTCAATGGGGCCAGATGGTGTCCCAGGCTGCATCTTGCACGAACTACAGAACGAACTAACCCCCCAACTAAACACACTGTTCAACCCTCAGCCTCTCCACAGGCTACATACCCATAGAATGGCGCACAGCAACGGTTATTCCACTCCACAAAGGAGGGGCCACAACTGACCCTGGTAACTATCACCCCATAAGCCTGACTAGCCTGGTCTGCAAGGCTATGGAGCGCATCATCATGGAACTCATTAATAAAGACATTGGGAACCTCCAAACACTTGACCCGACCCAGATCGGCTTTAAGGGCAGATCATGCCTACTAAACCTGGTTGACTTCGAGACAGTCACCAAGGCCATAGACAAGGGAAAGGTGGCTCACACAGCCTACCTTGACCTCGCCAAGGCTTTTGACACCATTCCCCACTCGGGTTTACAGAAAAACTCACCAGCCTGAACATAAACCCCTACGTCATGAGATGGGTTGCCAACTGGCTTACAGACAGAACTCACACGGTAAGAATAGCAGGCTCCAGGTCAGACTCTAAACCAGTCACAAGTGGTATCCCGCAAGTCTCGGTCCTGGGACCCCTACTGTTCAGCATATACTTCTCAGAAGTATAGGCAAACACAGGAGGACTATAGCTAACTAAGTTCGCCGATGACTGCAAACCGGGAACTATAATTGACTCTCCGGCTGACACTGACATTCTCCAAAAGGGCCTTACTGAGACAGACACCTGGTGTCAAAGTCATGGCCTCAAGCTAAATGCCAAAAAAATGTATAGTCATCCCATTAGGGAAAAAACAAAACACCCACGAATTACCACATAGGTGGCAGCCCCCTTCATACAGAAGAGGTAATAAGAAATCTGGGGACCCAGATAGATAGTAATCTCTCCTTTGACAATCATATTGCCAAAGTAGTTAAGAAATCCTTCTATGTGGCCCATCTAATTACTAAAGGGTTCGCATTTAGAAATAAAGAGGTTATAGTGCCCCCCTACTTGTCACTCATTAGACCGATCATAGAGTACAATGCCCCATTTGGGATGTACCTCACAAGACACTTCCAACAGCTGGAAAAAGACCACAAAAGTACCTCGCCAAAAGGATTACTGGCCTCAAACATATGTCCTATGCAGCCTGGCTGAAAACACTCGGGCTGTACTCAGTGGCATATCACTTATTCAGAGGTGATCTCTGCCTGATTTACAAAGCCATGTCAGAGTTGATGGACATGCTCCACCTAAAGAAATTTAAGTCACTGCTAGCCATGCGCTCTAGTGAGCTAAACCTCGCCACAACAATAAATAGAACATGCTGGAGGGATAGATTCCTGTCACAGACTCCCCATGCTTTGGAACAAAATTCCAAATTACATCAGGCAGAGCCCCTCACTAACACAAGAGAAACCTTGACGAGTGGATGGGTAGCAGAAAATACACCCCTGGTATCACTTCATTGGTTCTGCTTCACAGAGGATCAGTTAATTAAATCAATCAATGGGGTGGCGAAAGCCGACACACTCCGGCTAGGCTTATAAATGCCCTCTGGCAGACAGCCTAGTACTTACTTATGAACCTAAGAAAAGCTTTGCAAAGTCCAGAAGAAGCTGAGGATGCAGAATTTTCTCCAATAAGGAAATCAGAAATGGCTGCTAACTGAATGTTGACTGTAGAAAAACTTCCCCCGGAATGAAACAGACCAGCTAAGTCATCCAATACTGCAGGAACAGGCACTATGAGCGGGTCAATTTGGTGGTGTTGGGCCCATATGGAAAATTTTTCCACTTTTATAAATTTTCCTGTTAGAGGTCTTATGAGACTAAGGAAAAAAAAAAAAAAGTTATGCTCACCATAACATTACATCAGAGTTGTTGCTTTTCATTTGTCATCAACCTGTGGGACACTGATCTGGAATGTTTCCGACTCAGCCACATTTTCCTGCATCGGATCCAAGCTCCTCCCCTCAGAGTTGGCTGCAGGCAGTCACACCCCAACCTAAACATATGCCTGAAACCCTGGTCTTAGCACCCATTAGCTCAATAAGTAAAGCTCACCAGAGTGGGGGGTAATGCCTCTTCAATCCAGATCACTACAGCGCCAACAAAAGGAGGGAGGGGCAGTTGAAGACAAATGAAAAACAACTCTGACAGAACGTTATGGTGACTACATAGCTTTTTGCTGAAGTTGTTGTTTGAATTTGTTCAACAAATGGGACAGAGTCACTAGCTACCAAACAGCCCTGGAGGTCCTCATGGAAGGATGTTCCGGAGCACAGCTAAGCCAAAGGATGCCCTGCTCCTGGAAAAAATATCCTATTTGTAATGGGAGATAAACGTATGGGATGACGCCCAGGTAACTGCAGAACAAATACCATCTAAGGAAACACTAGACCAAAAAGGCCACAGAAGTAGCTACAGACCTGGTGGAATGTGCCCAAACATGACCTAGTGGAGATAAACCTTTGGTCCGACAGGCCAACAAAATGTACTCAGAGATCCATCGAGCGATGGTCACTTGAGACAGGTTTTCCCAAGAAGAGAAAACAAAAAGTTGAGACTTATGAAAGGGTTTTGTTCTATGCAAATAGAAGCGGAGTTGCCTGGAAGTTTAGGAAGAAAATTAGAAGTTATGTACTTACCATAACATTCCATCTGAGTAGGTGGATTCATTTGTCTGCAACCTGTGGGTATGGATCCGATATCGGATCTGAACCGGCATGGTTTATCCAGCTATGGATCCGAGCTCCTAGCTCCTCCCCTCACCCATAATGCCCTACTCTCCCTACATGACCTCAGATCAAGTTTGCCCTGCACCAACTACCCTAACCAAAGGGTAACACACCCTATGCAGGAAACTGACAAGGCCAGGGGGATAGGAGGGCGGGATGGTTGCAGACAAATGAATCCACCTACTCAGATGGAACGTTATGGTAAGTACATAACTTCTAAATCTGAAGTAGGAGAATTCATTGGTCAGCAACCCGTGGGACAGAGTCCCCAGCTACCTGAATCTTGGGTGGCCATCATGGAAGGATATTCCGGAGCACCGCGGAGCCAAAGGATGCTCTACCTCTAGAAGTGACGTTCAGCTTGTAATGAGTAATAAAGGTATGAGATGAAGCCCAAGTGGCTGCTGAACAAATGTCATCCAGAGGAACCCTAGACTTAAAGGCCGCTGAAGTAGAGACAGACCGGGTTGAATGAGCATGGACTCCCTCCGGTGCGGGCCTCCCAGAGGCTTGGTACGCCAACAGAATACACTGAGAAATCCAGCGTGACAAAGAAACTTTGGAAATTGGTTTATCCAAATTGAATTTGGCAAAAGAAATGAACAACTGGTCTGATTGCCTATGACCAGCTGTCCTATGAAGGTAAAAATGAAGCTGCCTGTGAACATCCAAGGAATGCAGTTTGTATTCGCCTTTGTTTTGATACTTAGGGAAAAAAACAGGGAGGTTGATGGACTGATTAATGCTAGCTTCCGAAGCTACTTTAGGAAGAAAGGAGGAATTGATCCTGAGGTACACCCGGTCCGGATGAAAAATCAAATAAGGCAGTTTCATGGACAGGGCTTGAAGCTCTGAAACTCTCTTAGCCGAAGTAATGGCTACCAAAAAAGCAGTCTTAAAGGACAAGTATTTAAAATCTACTGTGGCCGCAGGTTCGAAGGAGGGAGCGGTCAAGGCCTGAAGTACCAAGGAAAGATCCCACGGGGGAACCGTTTCTTTGACAGGGGGTCTGAGCAAAAAGGTGCCTTTTAGGAAGGTTTTGCATAACTTAGCTGACATAAGAGACCCTGAATCGTGTCCAACATGGTAATGAGATATGGCCGCCAGCTGAACTTTGACCGTGGAACTACTGGCGCCATCATTAGAGAGAGTAGTAAGGAAATCTAGAACCAAAGGAAGGGGAACCGTGAAAGGATCTAGGCCTTGCCGCTCTGCCCAAATGGAGAAACGCTTCCATTTACTGCGCTAAATTTTTCTGGCTTGTGGGCCGCTACCAGAATGGCCTTAACTGGGGACGAGATACCGGGAGTCCTGATTAGGAGTGGAACTGGAGCAGCCAAGCAGTCAACTTCAGATTGTCCAGGTTCGGGATTGGCAGGTTCGACGGGTGTGATATCAGATCCGGAATGGGATCTAGAATCCAAGGTGGATTCACTGAATGAGACCTTAGGTAAGGGAACCAGATCTGTCGAGGCAAGAACGGGGCAATGAGGATCATTCTGCACCCCAACCTAGAGGCTTTCTGAAGTACTTGTAGCATCAGAGGTAGAGGGGGGTATGCGTAAAGAAGACCGGGAGGCCAAGCATGCACCAGAGCGTCTCTCAGAGAATCCCCTGGAGGGGGGATTAGAGCGAAAAAACTGTCGCACTTGGCGTTTAAAGGGGAAGCAAAGAGATCGCAACAGGGAGTCCCCCACTGTGTGAAGATACGTTTCGCTACTTGAGAATTGAGAGACCACTCGTACGGGGCGAGAATGGTGCGACTGAGCTTGTCCGCTAGGATGTTGGTCCGACCCGGAATATGTGTTGCGATGAGAAAGCGGTTGGTGGAGATCGCCCATTCCCACACTCTCATGGCTTCTCGACATAAAGGGTAAGACCTGGTTCCCCCCTGTTTGTTGATGTACCAGACCACCAACATGTCTGATTGAATCGCAATTGTTCCCAGGGGAAGGAGGGCCTGAAGTGCTTGCAACGCCAAGAGCACCGCCCTCATTTCCAGAACATTGATATGCAGGGAGGTCTCTGAATCGCTCCACGTGCCTTGGACCGCCCGGCCCACAAAACACCCCCCCCCCACCCGAGGCGTGAAGCGTCCGTGGTCACCGTGGCGAGAGGGGGAGGTGCACAAAAGGGGCGGCCCCTGTGGAGGTCCAGAGAATGGAGCCACCACAAGAGAGACCGCTTGCAAGCCTTGCTGACTGCAATGGGATGATACAGGGGGAGAGAGAGAAATGACCATTGCACCTGAAGTGTCCATTGAAGCACCCGCATATTCAAGCGGGCGTGCGGAAGAAGAGTAATCGCTAACGCCATAGACCCTAGTGCCCTCAGGATCAATTTCCGCAGGTGTTAAGCTGGAGTGAAGGCTGGCCCGCACCTGGAGTCGCAGATTCCGAACTCCGTCGGTTGTGAGAAAGGCTCTTAAATTTCTCGTGTCTAACCTGGCTCCTATAAATTCCATTGTTCGAGTAGGGACCAGGTTGGACTTTTCTATGTTTACCGTGATGCCTAGCTTGGGAGCTAGACGAAGGAAGGAGTCTCTTGCCAAAGAGAGTAGATGCCTTGTTGGGGCGGTGAGAAGCCAGTCGTCTAGGTATGGAAAGACCTGCACCCCCTGAAGCCTCAGGTGGGCCGCAACCACGGCTAACACTTCGGTGAACACCCTGGGGGCTGTGGTGAGACCAAAGGGAAGGACCCTGAACTGGTAGTGACTGGCTCCCAGCCAGAAGCAAAGAAACCTCCTGGATCGTCTGTCCATCAGAAAGTACAGTTTTGTACCTACCATAAATGTAGATGTCCGAACAGGAATGCATCTGCAGTCCTTACAAATGGGTTGTCCTGTCGTCAGGCAGCCCTTCGGTCGGCCGGATTCCAAAGTCTGGGTCTGGCCTCGGCTGGTGTCGCACTTCACCCGACGTCATAGCTGCAGTTCTTCGGGTATAAAGGCATCAGCCGACGCCATTTTCCTCAGTGTTTCTTGCCCCAGATGCCAGTTGCCCTCTTGGATAGCTAAATTTTGGATAAATGCCAATGTTTCCAAATAGTAGAAGGCAAACACAAAAAAAAAAACATGTATGTACATATATACAAACAAATACACCATAAGAGATCCCCCCCCCCAGCTAGCTATTAGATGGGCAAATACCCTAGGAATACCACAGAGGGGAAGGAGGGTGGGTAATCCTGACTGCAGATGCATTCCTGTTCGGACATCTACATTTATGGTAGGTACAAAACTGTACTATGTCCTTCAAGGATGCATCTGCAGTCCTTACAAATGGTAGAATACCATAGCCAAACTAGGGGAGGAGGAAGAAGAAATGATGGTGTAGTTAGGATCCCTTGCAAAACAGCAGTGGCAAACCCTGCTCGGGATCTAGAGTATAAAGGTAAGTTATAATGCTTGGCAAATGTATGCACAGAGGTCCAAGTAGCAGCCTCTATAATGTCCTTGGTAGCCACTCCTCGTAAGAAAGCTGTGGTAGTGGCTGTAGCCCTTGTAGAATGAGGCCTTATGTTCTGTGGAGTTTGCTTTCCATGGTAGGAGTAACAGAATCTGATGCAATTTCCTATCCACTTGGAGATTGTCTGTTTTGAAATTGCTTTTCCTTCCCTTCCTGTTGCATATGCTACCAGAAGCTGGTCAGTTTTTCTATTGCCCTTGGTTCTGTCCAGGTAGTAGCAACTGTCTATGTACATCCAAAGTATGCAGCAGTCTTTCCCCTGTTCTGTGGATTGGGGAAGAAGGTAGGTAGGTGGATAGCCTGGTTTAAAGACACTCTGGATACCACCTTAGGCATAAATGTAGGATTTGTTCTCATGGACACTCTATCTTGATGGAAGATTAGGAAGGGTTGTACTGCCATTAAAGCCTGTAGCTCAGAAACCCTTCTTGCTGAGGTAATTGCCAGCAGAAAAGCAGTTTTCCAGGATAGGTGTTGAAGATCTGCTGTTGCTGCTGGTTCGAAAGGGGAGTGTCAATTTTTCTAGCACAAAGTTCAAGTCCCATGCTGGTAATGGTGGTTTCCTAGGAGGTTTTACATTTTTAATTCCTCTCAGAAACTGCCTGAGTAGAGGATGAGAAGACAGGGGATCAAGCTGTATTCTGCAGAAATAGCTGATGCATGTATCTTGATGGAGGAATAGGACAGGCCTGTATGGAAAAGCTCTGCCAAATACTCCAGGATGTTGGCAATGTCTACCTTTGACATCTTTTCCCCTTTCAGTACTCCAAATGAGAAACCTTTTCCATTTTCCTGCATAGTTCCTTCTTGTTGAGGGTCTGCGGGCCTCAAGGATAATGTCTTTAACCCTTTGGGATAAATCTGGGTTAGTTGCTCTTATGTAATGTTCCAGGCAGTCAGCTGCAGAGTTTTCAGGTTTGGATGCAGGGTGTTGTAGCCGCTCTGAGTTAACAGCAAAGGAATCAGGGGTAGTGTCCACATTTTCCCCCCGAGACATGCTCCTCAGTAATGGGTACCAATGTTGTCTTGGCCAGTCTGGAGCTATCAGAATGATCCTTGGACGTTCCTCTGATTTTCAATAGCACCTTGTGCATCAAAGGAAGAGGTGGGAATGCATATGCTGTCAGGCCTTTCCAACTGAAGGATAGAGAGTCCACTTTCCAAGCAAGTGGGTGGTACGTCCTTGTGCAGAATTTCTTGAGCTGGTGATTGAGTGGGGATGCGAATAGGTCTATTTGTGGCAGTCCCCATTTCCTTGTGATGACCTTGAAGATGCTCGGGTGTAGCATCCATTCGTGAGCATCCGAGGTAGTTCTGCTTAATATGTCTGCTAGGATGTTTTCTTTTCCCGGTGCAAAAATTGCTTGTAACTGAATGTTGTAGCTCAGAGCCATATTCCATAGGTCCAGTGCCATCCGGCATAGAGGGTATGAATGAGTGCCTCCCTGTTTGTTGATGTACCACATGACTGTGGTGTTGTCTGTCCTTATCATCAACTGCCCTTCTTGGAGGAATGGTCTGAAATTCTGGATTGCTAGTTTTACTGCCAGCATTTCCTTTTGATTTATGTGCAGGTGCAGCTGATCTGGAGTCCATAAGCCTTGTATGCACTTGTCCAGCATGTGGGCCCCCCAACCGAGGTCTGAGGCGTCCGTTGTGATGGTTTGGTTGAATGCTGTGGAAGGGCAAACCTGGGTTTGACTGGCATGCCTGAGCCCACCATAGGAACTCTTGTTTTAGGCATGGGATTAGTGGTATTTCGGTTTCTAGGCTGTGCCTGTGTTGAGACCATAAATTCTTCAGGTACCACTGTAGCTTTCTCATATGCAGTCTGGCATGAGGGACCAGGATTATGCAGGATGCCATGAAGCCCAAGGCCTGCAGTACTTTCCTTGCTGTTAGTTTGTTCTGCTTTGTTAATGCCAAGAAGTAGAGAGGAAGTTGTTCTTGTTTTTCTGCAGTTAGGAATGCCATCTGTTTTACTGTGTCCAATTCTGCACCTAAGAAGGTTATTCTTTGGGATGGTATCAGTCTTGATTTTTTTTATATTGACTGTATATCCCAGGGCTTGCAGTAAGCAAATGACTCTTTGTAAGTCTTCTGTTAGTTTGTTTTTGTTGTCCGCTTGCATCAGGCAGTCGTCCAGGTATGGATATATTTGGATTCCCTGAAGCCTGTAGTGAGCGATTACTGATGCCAGGCATTTCGTGAACACTCTGGGGGGAGTAGATAAGCCAAAGGGCGATGCTGAGAATTGATAATGCTCTGATCCTGCAAGAAATCTGAGGTATCTTCTGCAATTTGGTCGTATGGGGACGTGCAGGTATGCCTCCTTGAGATCTAGAGTCACCAGCCAATACTCCTTGCCCAGCATGGGAAGAAGTTGCTGTAGGGTCAGCATTTTGAATTTTGGAACAATGATGAATGTGTTTAAAGCGGACAGGTCGAGAATAGGCCTCCAATTTTTCTCTTTTCTTGGTACCAGGAATAGTCTGGAGTAAAATCCCTTTCCTTGTTCCATAGATGGTACCCTTTCCACAGCTCTCATCTTTGCTAATTGAGCTATTTGTTTTAGAGCTTCTGTCTTTTGATTTGGTGGTAGGTTTGGCATTCCTCTTTTTCCTGGTAAAGTATGGAAATGAAACCTGTAGCCTTGGTCTATAGTTTGCAAAATCCACTTGTCTCTTGTGATGTAGTGCCAGTTTTTTGAAAATAAGGCTAACTTTCCGCCTAAAGGTGCTGCTATTTGTTCCCTGGTAGGCGGTACCAGAGCCAAGTCACTGTGATTGTCCTGTTGCAGTGGTAGTAGTTGTGTCTGTGCCTCGCTGGTTGTTACCTTGCCACTGGCGTCCCCTGTAGGCACCTCCTCTGGATTGATTTCTGCCTCTTGAACGCCTATTCCTGCCTCTCTGTGTTTTAGAGGAGTCTGGAAAGGACCAATTTTTGGAAGGCCAGTTCCTGCTAAACCTTGGAGGCTGAACCTGTAAGAAATCTTTCACTGTTTGTACAGATTTTGCCTTCTCTTCCATTTTCTTCAGTACCTGCTGAGCAGGAGAACCAAATAAACTGACCTTATCCATAGGAGCATCTAATAGTTTTGCTTTAACATGATCCGGCAAGACCTGTTCTTTCAACCATGCATGCCTTCTTATAACTGTGCCAGTCATGGCTGATCTAAAGGAAGCCTCCAGTGCATCATAGCCACATTTTAAAGAATGGTTACTAACCTGCTGAATGTTATGCACCATTTCTAGAACATATTTCTTATCTAAAGAATCATCAGAGGACAGTTTCTTAGTTAACTGATCAAGCATAAACTCCTGGTATTGGATCATATGAAACTGACAGTTCAATGCCCTAGCTGAGAGAGTAGCAGAGGTGAATACTTTTTTACCCCATCTCTCTAAGGACCTGGATTCCCTTTCAGAGGGGAGAGGGTTTTTAACTGAGGTCGAAGCTACTGCCTTAGGCCCCTGGGAGATAAGTCTCGGGATCTGCAAAAGGAGCCTTGTATAAATGGTGATGTGTGTCCGGGACCCTGTAGAACCTATCGGGCTTAGCAGGGGCTGGAGGCAAAGTATCAGGAGCAGTGCAAGCATCATTAAATGCATCATCTACAACAGGAAGAACTGGAAGTATAGCTAAAGGCCTATGTTGTGGTAAATGCAAAAAAGTCCTAAGCCTTTTCCTTGAATCTGAGAAATCTTGCCCCTGCCATTGGAATTGCTCTCTCATGGCATGTAAGGTTTCCCCAAAGGAAAATTCCTCTGGTGGAGAGGCAGCAGGAATCGATTCCTCAGCATCGGAGTCTTCATAAGGAGAAAAAGGAGCCTCTGGATGGTCTGTATTGTCTGTATCATCAGAAGAATCATGTGAGGACACTGGCTCAGGGGGCTCTGCTCTAGGTCTCTTTTCTGGAGGAGGTTGAGAGGCCCTGTCTGGATGAGGTTGGGATCCCCTTATTAAAGAGATGAGATCCTCTGCCAGAGTGAGCATTTGGGAACTGGAACTGGGCCTGTGAGAGGGGGGCTTAACAGGCACAGACTTAGAAGTTTTGGCTGCTTTAGCCCTGGCAAAGGCCTTTATGGACATGGCTGCAGGCGGCCTAGCAGCACCACGTGCAGGGGTTGAAACATCCAAAGGGATGGTGTCCGAAAATTCTTGTGAAACCACAGTAGCAGGTTGAATTTCAGAGGCCGATTCAACCAGGTTAGAAGGGGCCTCGGTAGTAGTCATGGATTCGGCTGAAGATAGAACTGTTTGCTCGGTTTCGGCCGAAACCGAGACACTCGCGGTTTGCTTAACCACGGTTTCGGCCAAGACCGCGGACCGCGAGTGTTGGTCCTTTTCTTTGCGTTTCTTAACAACTTGTGAAGTCGGAGGATCCGACGGCATTATGTACGCAAAATCTGAACCGAAAAACTGTTCGGCAAACTCCGACCGACGTCTAAGCGTCTGTCGGTTGAAAGAAGCACAGGCTAAACAAGCTGCTACGTCGTGGTCTGGGCCTAAACAAGGTAAGCAGTAAGAGTGGAAATCTTTATGAGGTATTTGTTTCCCACAAGTTAAACAGTTATTCACTTTTTCTGACATCGGCTGAGGCAAGAAAGAGTCCCCAACGGGGTACTTAGCTTTTTAGAAGTCTTCGAAGTAGTATTCGGTAGTAGTAATCTCTGGATCTGACCGACCGGCACTTGCGAACAGCTTCTGCTTCGGGCGCCACGCAGCAAGAAAGACTGAGGAAAATGGCGTCGGCTGATGCCTTTATACCCGAAGAACTGCAGCTATGACGTCAGGTGAAGTACGACACCAGCCGAGGCCAGACCCAGACTTTGGAATCCGGCCGACCGAAGGGCTGCCTGACGACAGGACAACCCATTTGTAAGGACTGCAGATGCATCCTTGAAGGACATCGTGGTAGTACGCGTCCTTGAGGTCTGTAGAGCACATCCAGTGATTCTCCCCTAGAAGGGGGAAGATGGACTGCAAAGTGACCATCCAGAACTTCTCTTTGGGAACTGACAGGTTCAACAGGGACAGGTCTAGAATGGGTCTTTAGGTCCCCTGTCTTTTTTGGCACTAAAAAGAACCTGGAGTAGAACCCTAATCCGATCTGGTCTGGGGGACGGGCTGGATGGCTCTTTTCGAACAGATGGCCAATTTCTGCTGAAGCGGCCTCCCTCTGACCGGGTGGAACATCGGGGAGGATTTTTAACTTTGGGACATGAAGAAAGGGGATCTTGTAACCTCTGGATATAATCCGGAGTACCCAGCGGTCCGATGTAACGGACTCCCATGCCACTAGGTGCTCCGAGAAACGTTCCCAGACTGCCTCCAGAGTGGAGCAGTCTGGCAACCCCTCAGGGTTGCTGCGTGGGCCGTTCAGAAAAAGGTTCCCTGGACCCAAAGTTCCTGGGAGCCCCTCTGCCCCTAGGGCGGCGTCCTCCCTGTCCTCCTCTGCCACGGAAGGACTGGTTGTCCGGAGCGGGTTGGGAATGCTGCGACTTCCGGAACCACAGGAACTGCTTGGGGCAGTGAAGCAGGCTGTCCCACTGGCCGGGAGATGGAAGCCTGGCCCAGAGCAGATGGAGTGCGGGACGGAGCCGAAGCAAGGGCCGTGGGTCCGGATGCCCTCAACAGAGCCCTCTCCACTACATCAAAAGCCGAGGGGGAGCCAGCCTCGACAATAGGATCCGAAAGTCGGCCCCCCCTCGGATCCGATGAGCGGATTGGAGCCGGCGCCGAGCCCCTCGGATCCGAGGGACCAGTGTGCTCCGACAAGGACGACGCCAAAGGCACACAGTCCGTCGGATCCGAAGCTCGGGCCAAGGCTCCGAGAGGTCGGATCCGACAGACTCGAGGGCAGGGTCGGATCCGAAGTACCCAGTACTGTCGGCGACGACCCACCAGCAGCTCCGAGGCTGCCCGGCTCTGGGCGCTCCGAAGCCGGGTAGCGGGTCGGAGAAGGAGCAATGGGCTTAAAAAAGGGGGTCGAGCTCCCCCCCAGAGGGTGGGGGGGCAGGAGCACTCCCATCTGCATCTGGGCCTGGATGAACCTTCGCATCATCCGGTCCAGATCAGCATCGGAGAGGCTGTAAGTAGACCTCGACGAGGCTACCGAGGTAAGCCTCGAGTGCCACCTCGATAGCCTCGAAGGAGGTCGGGTCTCCTCATCCTCAGGCTCCGGTGAAAAGCACGGGGACCGGAGCAGAGGAGGGGGAGAGCCAGCAGTCAGAGGCCAGAGGAGAAGCCCGCTTAGCCGGCGGGGCCGAAACAGAGGTCTCGGCCCGCCGCTTGTGGTGCTTCTCTCTCCGGTCCTTTTTCCTGGCTTCCCTCTCCTCCGACCCTTTGGCGGGAGTTTGAATCCCGGGTGGAGGAGGGGGAGCAGGCAAGGCAGGGACTGCCGAAGCAGTGACCGCCAAGGGGGCGGGGGCCGAAGCAGAGTCTGGGGGCAAGAGTCCCGCCAAGACCAGCTTCGACCTCCGCTCCTTCAATGCCCTGGGGTTGAACCCTGCACAGATTGAACACCCTGAAGTGAGGTGTTCAACCCCAAGGCATTGAGTGTGGCCATCAGCAGGGGAAAGCTTATGGCCACACTCGGAGCACTTTGAAAAAATAGCCTTTGGGGCCTCGGACATCACTATTTTTTTTTTTTTTTAAAGAATAGTAACAATAAAAATAACTAAACACTCACACAAAGGCCCCAAAGAAAACACACACACACACAAACTACGAACCAGCGAGGGGAGGGTAAAAACTATATTAAAATAACCCAAAAAAGATATAAACCGAAGGGAAACCTACAACTTTAACACAACTAAAAAATTTTAAAAGTTTTAAACCCTTTTTTTTTTTTTTTGACAATCACACTTAGCTTTTGGAGCTCTGACAACCCAGCCTTCACCATGCGCGGCAAACTAGATCTGAGGTCATGTATGGAGAGCAGGGTATTATGGGTGAGGGGAGGAGCTAGGAGCTTGGATCCATAGCTGGATAAACCATGCCGGTTCGGATCCGATATCGGATCCATACCCACAGGTTGCTGACAAATGAATGCTCCTACTTCAGATAAGAAGATCAATAACCTAGTTAATACTAGGCTGTGAAGTCACTTTCGGAAGGAATGAGAGATATGTCCGTAGGGAAACCCTATCTTTTTGAAACCATACAAGAGGGCTTGCCAGATAACATTTGTATCTCCGAAACTCTCTTGGCCGGGGTAATGGCAACCAGTAAACTCGTCTTCCAATACAAGAACCACAAGTCAACTGTAGCTGCTAGTTCGAAAGGGGGAGTAACCAGAGCTTGTAATACTAGGTTAAGATTCCGAGGGGGTGCTGGGTCCTTCACTGGAGGCCTAAGTATAAAGGAACCTTTCAAAAATGCTTTACAAAGCTTGGAAGAAGCCAAGGATGCCTAATTCTCTCCTACATGAAAATTAGAGATCGCTGCCAATTTTACCTTTACCGTAAAAAAATACCTACCACCATGATTGAAAAATATACACCATAAACTCCAAAATGTTAGGAAATGGAGCAGTAAAGGGGTCCAAATCATGCTGGGAAGCCTATATGGAGAAACGCTTCCACTTACAAGAATAAACATTCCTGGTGGAAGACTTGTAAGCTGCTACCAAAATTTTTCTGACAGGAGAGGACAGCCATCACTGGGATTAGAGCAGCCAAGCGGTGAGCTTCAGGCTGATGAAATGTGGTTGTGGGATCCCTGAGGGATGCGTGATCACATGTGGGACCAATCTAGTGTCAAGGAGGACACTGCATGAGACCAGAGACAGGGAAGCCAAACTTGCAGAGGCCAGAAGGTGGCAATGGCTATCACAAAACTCCCCAGCTGTCAAGCTTTCTGAATGAATTTGAGAATCAGAGGGAGTGGAGGATAAGCATACAGTACACCAGATGGCCAAGCATGAACTACAACTTCTCTGGGGGACCTCCCCCGGAGGAGGGCTCAGAGTGTAAAACCTTGCTGCACTTCACACTGGAAGGAGGCGCAAAGATCTCAGCAAGGCTGACCCCACCTTAGAAAGATCTGTTCCACTACTAAAGGTTTCAGAGACCACTTATAAGGCATCAGAATAGATCTTCTGAGCCTGTCCTCCAGTATGACAGACCTCCCCAGAATGTGCGTTGCCACCACAAAAATCAGCCACAGATCGCCCACCCCCACAATCTCATGGCTTTGCGACAAAGGAGGTAAGATCTGGTTTCCCCCATTTGTTGATGTACCACACAGCAGACATTGTCTGTCTGGATGGCAACAGCCCCTTGGGGAAGATGGGCATGAAGAGTCTGCAGTGCCAACAGAACTGCCTTCATTTCCAGGACGTTAATATGCAAATGGGTCTCCAGGGACTGTCCTTCCCATGCAATGCTCCCCCCACCAGAGCAGGGAGGCGTCCGTGTCAGCATGATGGCAGGAAGGATGAATGGACGACCCAGATCATCCAGGGATTGAAGCCACCAGAGGAGCAAATTCTTGCAAGCTCGAGATAACCGAAGGAGAAGAGATAAGGACAGGTCTAGCAATGACCACTAAACCATCACAATCCATTGGAGGACCCTCATATGAAGATGAGCCATTGGAATAAGAGTGATTGTGGCCATTGTAGACACCAACACCCAAAGAACTGAATCCACAAGGGGACACTGGGGTTGAACAATGTAAAACATGATGTCGGAGGGATAACAATCTGTGTGGAGCTAGAAGCAGCTAGCTTTGAATAGCATCCAAGCGAGCCCCAATGAAGTTGAGAACTTGTACTGGTTCCATTTGGGACTTGAGATTTATGATTATGCCTAGATGGTGAGTGGTCTTAAGAGGATCCCTGGCTTAACACAGTCGATGCCTGGAGGGAGTGGAAAGGAGCCTATCATCCAGGTAAGGGAAGACATGGAACCCCTGCAGCCACAGGTGAGCTGCCACAACTGCCATCACTTTGGTGAACACCCTGAGGGCAGTGGTGAGCCCAAAGGGGAGCGCTCTAAACTGATGAGCGAAGTAACCTCAGAGAGCACCTGCCCATCTTCATGAGACAGACCGTGTCTTGGAGGTCCAAGCATGACCAGTCATTTACCTGAAAAAAGGACAGAATGGACTGGAGAGTGACCATCCAAACCTTTGTCTTGGCGACTAACAGGTTTAGGTTTGAAAGATCCAGGATGTGTCAACTCTGTTTTCTTTGGCACTAAAAGAACCTGGAATAGATGCCTGATCCAAACTAGCCTGGGGGAATGGGCAGGGATGTCTAGCTTTCCTAGCAGCCTGGAAATTTCTACTGCTGCCTGCTCCCATTGCTTGGGTGGGACACCCAGGACATGTTTGGGAGGGACTGGGGGCTGAAGGATGGGGAATGAGTATCCTCTGGATATTATCTGCAACACCCAATGATCATTTGTGATAGACTCTGGGAGACGAGTCCTGCGCGTCAGGAGAAAAACTCTGAGACTTTTCGGAACCACACCTTCACCCCATGATGATTCCTGGAAAAGGGATAGTTGCGGAGCTGAAAAGCAAATCCCGAAGGCAGACAAGGTCTTCCCATCTTTTTTGCTCTGGACCAAGGTGTCTTGAACAGTCTTGCCAAAAAGGGTGGAACCGGCATAGGGGGCATTTGGAAAGGACATCTTTAAGTTCTCCGAGAAAGCAGAAAGCTGGAACCATGTGTGTTGCCTGATGGCTACGCCTGTTCCAGCTACCCTACAGGCAACCTTCAGCTGCTTGTGACAGGAGCCTCATGGATGTATTAGAAATTAAACTATGGGTGGCCATACAGGAGAACACCCTCTCTTCTCCTCCACCAACACGGACCCTGGAGCAGACTCAGCGACCTCTTTATCCAGGTCCCACTGCAGTCTGATGACAAGTGCCATGAAATTTAGCACACGCAATGCAAACGTGGTGGAGGAGCATGTTCACTTCCCGAAACAGTCCATGGCCCGCAACTCTCGGTCTGGTGGATGGACCAAAGAGCTCTCTTTAGCCAACTCTTTCTAGGTGGCCGCCACAACCACCCCAGCATCTACTGGGGATCCCTTCAATAAGTGTTACCTGTCTGACAGAGCACTGAGAACTGTCTGGGTGCTTGGGGATAGGCTCAACCATGGCCAGTTCCTTCCATGCCCTGGATGAAATTAGGTGCACAAGCGGATCCACTGGAGGGGACACCCAGGAAGTGGAGGGTCCTGTTCCAAGCACCTCCAGGAACACAGACTCATCTGGGTTGGGTTTTTGGGTAGACCCCCACCATGCTGGAGCAGAATTTCCACGTCGTCTCCAAAGGAGATATCTTCTGGGGGTGATCGGGGAGGAACCCTCCCCTTTCCAACAAGTTGGTGTCTCCTGTGAGGAACTCCGGTGGGGAGTCAAAGAGCCTCCTTTTTCACATATGTTTCAGAGGAAGCTCCTCATGGGGAAGTTTCTGGCAAGGACTCAAAACTCAGAAGCTCGCAGAGGGGAACCCCCTGGGACACAGTGGCAACAGACTGTCCCATTCCAGACCAGAAAGAGGGCTGTCCCCAAGGGGGCAGGATGGCAGATTCCAGACCAGAAGGAGAGGGAGCCAGAATAGAAGGAAGACAGCATCAGGGGGTCTTAGAGCCAAGAGAACCGTCTCCACCACACTGAAAGCAGAGGGCAAACGAAACTTAATAGAGGAGAGAGTGAAACTGTACCCACCGCCCTCTGTACCGAAGGAGGAGCCGGATCCAAGTCTCCAGGCACAGAGACTCTGAGCGGAAGGGCCAACTCCAAAAACCTCAAACCCAATGGCGAGGCTACGGCTCAGACGGCTCTGAAAGAGTCAGAGCGGAGCCACTCGTGGCAATGGTCAGCATTGAGGTTCTTGGGACTACCAGTGCCAACCCCCCCCCCCAACATTAAGAAACCTTGGACCCAATGGCTCCAAAACCAGGGGGTCGGATCACAAAAGGAGCAATGGGAAGTAAAGTACACTGCATGCTCCAAGCCCCAGAGGAGGAAGGGGAAGGTTAGACTCCCACCTGGATCTGGGTCTGTAGAAACCTCCGCATCATCCTGTCCACCTTAGCTTCAGAAAGACTACTGGTGGACCTAACGGAAGAAGTCACCAACTCGGGCCTGGTGTGGCACCAAGGGGAGACAAAGGGTTGAACAGCCCCAAGAAACCTCTGGCAAAAAACACGAAGGCCGGAGTCTGCGAAAGCCTCTGGTCGGATCCAGGTGAGAGTTGGCCGGAGGTTCCTTGAGAGATGCAAGGTCAGGGGGCCGTATTTAGGCCTGTCCCGGTCTTTGGGATGACACTTCTCCCTGTCCCCAAACTTCTTCGAGGGAGGTTGAGTCCCAGAGCCAGGTTGAAAGAGGTAGACGGGGCAGCAGCCTCCGAAGGAAGGAGGCCCTTAGGAATTAACTCCTCCTGTCAATCAACACATTGAGACCTCCACATGCTGAACCCCTAAGCACACAACACACACAAGTGTAACTATCGGGGGGGCTTGTGGCCATACTCTGGTCTATATTATATATTCGAAGCTTCAAAATTTCAAACCTCATATGTTCAACATATGAGTGAACCTTGAATATATAATAACGTAAAAAAATAAAAAAGCTTACCTTAACACTCTGAGCAGGGGGGCAAGCCCCCTGCACCCCCACACAACCCCTACTTAAATATACCAACTCAGAGATCGCACTTCAGTGCAGAAAAGGGAAATTTTCCCATTCTGCGCGTACGGAGCAGTTGGCTTCCACCTTCAAACTTTTCAAAGTTCAATCACATGGTGTCGACCATATCACATTCGAACTTTGAAACATTCTGCAATTTAACAGGGACCCGCCATACTCTGCAACCTTCCTGAAGCATGGCTTGGGCTAGTTCTGTCATAGATAACACACACAGATGAAAGAAAGAAGGCAGAGAGAGAGAGAGGACTTTTTTTTTTTTTGAAGAAACACGCACTAGCACATAGGTATAAGTTAGGTAAGGAAAGATGAGCACAGACAGAGGTTTAGAAGGTAAAAGTAAAGATTTACTCAGAGGGAAAAAAACATCCAACGCTGAGGAAACAGAGCTGTAATCCACTCTGCTCTCTCACAAGAGCGGCAAATGAGATCTGGGGGGAGCAGGGGTATTATGGGTAGGGGAGGAGGCTGGAGCTTGGATCAGATGCAGGAAATTGCAGCAGAGTCGGATCTGTACTGGATCCGTGTCCCACACGTTGAACAAATGAAAACATTTTCAGGCTTTTTTTCTCCAAGGTCAGAAGATTTTGAATTTGGAATATCTAGCCATCATTGGAATTGGAAAAACCATGCAGTTAACTTCAAGTCGTGGAGATGCAGATGGAGTTGCCCAGAGGGGTAAAACAGGAGATCTGAAAAGGGTTCCAGTGTCCACAGTAGGCAAATCAGATAAGACTACAGAAGGTGAACTAGACTTGCACAGGCCAAGAGGGAGCAATGAGGATCACGTTTCTCTTCAACTTGCTTGCTTTCTAAAGAAATTTGGTGATCAGCGAACACGTGGTAATACATAAAGTAGACTGGGGGCCAAGCATGGAGTACAGCATCTCTTGGTGACTGTCCCTGCAGAGGGATCAAGGCCAGGAATCTGCTGCATTTTTGTTGTTTGGGGGGGGGGCAAAGAGGTTGGAGCAAGGTTTGCCCCATTTGAGGAAAATCGTGTTTGCCACTGCCTGACTTAAAGACCACTTGAGAGGAATCAATAAAATTCTGCTAAGCCTGTCTGCCAGCATGCTATGCGCCCCTGGAATGTGTGCTGTGATCAGAAAATGGTTGGTAGAGAGCCGATTGCCACACACTCATTGCTTCTCAACATAGGGGGTAAGCCCTTGTCACACCTTGTTTGTTGATGTACCACAAAACTGGCACATTGGTCTGAATCACAATAGTCCCTAGAGGAAGAAGGGAGTGGAGTGTTTGCAATGTCAGAAGCACTGTCCTCATCTCTAGAACGTTGATATGCAGGTTGGTCTCCTGGGGAGGCCACGTGCCTTGAACTCTCAGATACAGGTAATGCCCCCTATTCCCACCCCAGCTGAGGAGTCCATGGACAGTGTGGCAATGGGAGTGCGGAGAAGGAATGGTTGACCTTGTTCGACTTCTGGGTCATGAAGCCATCACAATAGAGCATTTCTGCAGACCCGTGACAATCTTATAAGATGGGTTAATGGTTGGTGTAGAAGGGACCACTAAACTGACAATGTCCACTGAAGAAATCTCATGTGTAAATGAGCTATTGAGAATGTTATTGTTGCAGCTATAGAGCCCAAAGCCCTGAGGACAAGATTTGCTGAAGAGACTGGAATAGCCAGCATCTGTCTGAAATGCATCCTTTGTGAATTAATCATATCTGGCAGGAGATAGGCCAAGGTTTTGTTTGTACCAAATCAAGCTCCTATAAAAATATATGGTTTGTACTAATTACAACTTCTGAAGACAGTTATCCACAGGGTTGGTTCCCTGGCCTGAATTAGTCTATGTCTGGTTGGTGCTTCTAGAAGCCAGTTGTCCAGGTAAGAAAACATGTGGAATTCCTGCAGTCTGAGGTGAGCTGCAACTTCTGTCATGCATTTGGTGAACACCCTTGGGGCTGTGGTGAGACCAAATGGAAGTGCTCAGAAATGGAAGTGGCTGGCTTCCTGCCTAAAAAACAGAGGTGCCTTCTCTAATGCCTGCTCATTTTGATACGAGAGACCTGAAGGATGCATACCATCGAGCATATCCAGTTGTCCATCTGTATAAAAGGATGGACTGAACCGTGACAATCCCAAACTTCGTTTGTTTCATCAATTTGTTCAGAATAGTTAGGTCCACTATGGGCCTGAGGTCTCCTGTTTTGTTTGGAACTACAAGTAACTGGGAGTAGACTCCTGATCTGCATTGACCTTGAAGGACCGCCTGGATGTCTTTTTTTGAAGCAACACTGCGAATTCGAAAGCTGCTGCCTCCCTCTGATTGGAAGATACATCAGGGAGAATTTGTTTTGGCTAGGGGAGGTTTAAAAAGGGAATGGAGTAACTTCTGCATGCAATTCTTTACACCAATCGTTCATTCATGATGGCTAACCAGGCTTCTAAGCCCAAGGAGCAACATCCCCCAACTGCCCCCCTGAGAAGGACAGTTGGGCAACCCTTCAGAATGCTGCAAGGATCTCTCCAAAGGAGGAACATCTCCAGATCCTTGATTTTGCAGACCTCCTCTGCCACGTGGGTAATGTCTATCACTCTAATTATGCCCCCCTCTGCCCATGGGGAAAATTCTCCCCAAGGACCCTGGAAAGGACCCAGGGACTTCTTGAGCCACAACTTCTTTCCCCCACACTGTTTCCTAAAGGAACCATTGCGGGGTAGAGAAGTGGATTCAGACAGCAGACAGGTTCTTTCCATCCCTCTCGCTGGAGGATGGTCTTGTCCAAAGCAGAGAGGAACCATCGAGGGATATTGACAAAATGACACAGCTGCAGCCAGGGATGATGCCAAATGGCAATGCCAAAACCAGCCACCCCAGAGGTACCCTCTCTACAGCATGAGAGGAGTCTCATGGACGCATTAGAAATGGACTGCAGAATGGTCAATTCAGCAGAAGGAGTTCCATTCCTCTGCAGTCATGGACTCTGGGCTGGAGATAGAGCTCCTTAAGGAAGTCCCTCTGTAGCCTTGTAATGTGGGAAAGTTCAACGCACTGCAGGTGGAAGTGGAAGAAGCATTCAACCTTTTCCCAAATCTGTCCATAACCCTAGACTCCCTGTTAAGAGGATGGACACTTGTTTTCCTAGACAAGCTCACTCTTTATGGCCACCGCAACCACCATGGCATCTACTGGGACACCCTTCGTCTGGTTCCTTCCATGCCCTTGCAGACACCAGGTCCACTAGGGAGGTCTGCAGGGGGATGGCACCCATGACATAGATGGCAGAAGTGAGGTCTCAGAGACAGAGACCAGAAGTGGAAGGGGTGGATCCGCTACAGTAGAAGCTGGGAATCTCCTAGAACAGAGAGAACCCTCTTCACCACCTCAAAGGCCGAGAGATTACTACACTCACAAGGAAGCCTTTCCTGCCCCGAATGAGCAGGAAAAGACGATGCCCCATCTCCAGCAGTCCTCCACTCCAAGGAAGGAGTTGTTGTCGAGCTGTTGAACCCTGAAGCAATGAGGGGAAGAGAAAGCTCCAAGAAGTTCAAAATCAAAGTCATCCCCCCAGACTCTACGTTGAAGCTTTGGCTACGAAACACGCTCTGCACTGAGAGAGTCAGAGAAGCAGTCCATCTTGAAGGTGAGATGACCATCAGACATGATGTTTTGGCCCCTGGAACAGATGGATCCAGGTGCTCTGAAGCAGCAGGCTGGCTCAGACAAGGTCACACTATTTTTGAGGGAGAAACTCTGCTTGTGGATCCCGCCGGGGAAAGAGCTAGAATGACCCCCAATCTAGATCTTTGTGTGGAGAAATTTCCTTATCAATCTGTCCACCCCATTCTCCTACAAGCTCTGAGAGGACCTGATGTAAGAGGAACCAGAAGTAGGTCTGCAGTGAGGTCTGAAAGAAACATCCCGAACAGATGTACTCTGCACCGATGGCCCTAGCTCTGGCCCTGACGTGACGACTGGGGCACGGGGCAGAGGATTAGGTGCAGAAGCTGGAACAGATGGGCTCTGCTCTGATGTTCAAGGCCTTTTTGGGAGGCTCTGAAAGAGCTAAAGAGGGCGGCTCTAGGGGCTGTTTCTTTGGGTTCCTGGCCTCCTTAGGTTTCTTAGCGGGGTTTTGAGATACTGAGAGGAGGAATAGCTGGAGAGGGAGGTGGAATAAGTCCTTTTAAGACCAGCTTACTCCTATCTGCAATAGTGCGATGGAGGAAGGTCTTGCAGACAAAGCATGCCACTTCAAGGTGGGCAGGCCCCAGACAGTAAACGTACCCCCCGGCGAGCATCAGAAAGAGATCTTGTGTCCACAGGAAGTACATTTCTTAAAAACTACAGGTTTGTTGGACTTCTGCAACATAGTGGAAACAGGATAAAGAAGGGCGTGACAGGAAAACACACATGGCAAGAAAAGGAAAACTAAGCTGGAGACTTTTTTTTAACCACTACAAAAGGCTAAAGAGAATGGTAGTAAAGAAGAAACAAAGGCCAACTTGCGCACAAGAAATTTGCAGAAGATAAGCCAACGGAGGAGCTCTAAACAGACCGTGATGTGTTGCTGATGCGCCACAAAAAAGATCTGAGGTATCTGGGAGAAGCAATGGATTAGGGTAGGAGGAGCTCTAGTTCGGAAGCTTTAGCTTGCTAAAAGCAAAGTCTGCACTGAAGGTGGAACCATAACCCCACAGATTTGAGGAAGACTGAACAGAAATCACATCCCCTTACAATCACGGTCCCAAAGAAAGACCTGGACATCATGTACAATTAATACTGCTTTACAACATTATGAGGGGATGGACAAGTATAAGCTGCTTGTCATTCAATGTGGTAATATGAAGGCAGCAATGACTAAAGATACCACTCTTATAGAAAGTGCCTCAGGACAAAGTTTTACTACATTTCACATACATAAACATGCCAAAAAACAATTAGAAAGCTATTTGACTGATTTAACATTTAGTAACACATTGTCCTCATCTGCTTTTGAGCTTTACTCCTCCTTACATTTAGCAAACGTATAAAACTGCAAACTGTAAATATGTAGTATTCAACAATCTTAACCCATTTCTTAAGATATTCATAATCATTTTGCTTTAAGTCTCAGTTCCAAAATGCCTTTAATATTCAAGGTTAATTGGATACATGTCAATTACTTTTAAACCAACTGCTATTTCTACTTTCATTTCCTGGGCGGAACCCAAAAAGGCATTTCTGGATCAGTGTTGTACCATGGTTAACTGAAAAATAATCAGATAAAAAAAACTGATTAACATCCTTATTGCTGTACATATACCTTACCCAACTTATGAATATAATACTGTAGAAAGAATAGTTGTGTAAAATCTTAGCATAACCATAGATGTCCCTTCTCTATGGTGCTGTATTCATAGGTAAGTACTAGGCTACCAGCCCTAGGGCCTATATAAGCCTAGCCAAAAAGGTACCCTGGCTTTTGCCACCCAAGAAAATTAATTTTCCTGTGCCCCTGTCGAGCAGAGCTCCACAGGTGATCCCCACGGTGAATTTCCTATTTCCCATCAAATCATCAAGATTTTTCTTGAAGAATGCTAATGAGGAGCTTTGTTTGATATAGATAAGTAGTTTGTTCCAGAGTATGGGAAGTCTCTGGGACAGGAATCTATCCCTCTGGCATGCTCTGTTTATTGTGATAAGGTTAAGGTCCCCTAGAGCGTGTAACTTGGAGGGATTGGGATTTCTTTAAGTGGAGCACGTCCAACAGCTCTGGGATTGTCATAGCTTTGCATGTTAGGCAGAGATCGCCTCTGAGTAGGCGATATGCGACAAGAGTAAAGCTGGAGTTTGTTTGAGACTGTCTGTGTAGTGCATCTGTATGAGTCCGGTAATCCTCTGTGAGGTATTACTGTGGCCTTTCCAGTTGTTTTAGATGTCTTGTGAGGCACATACCAAAAGGGGCATTGTACTCTATAATGGGTCTAATGAGTGACGAGTAGAGGGGAACAATGACCTCTTTTTCCTGGATAAGGAACCTTTTGTGATGGTGTGCCACGTGGAAGGATTTCCAGACTACTGTGGCGATGTGATTATCAAAGGATCCACCTATGTCCCAAGGTCTCTTAGCACACTTCCGGTGTTAAGTAGACTACCACCTATGAGGTAGTTCATGGGAACAGAAGTTTTTACCAAAGCAGATGGCAATGCACTTTTTGGCATGGAGCTTGACGCCACGGCTTTGACACTAGGCATGTCTCAGTGAGGCCCTTTTGTAGGATGTCCAGATAGTTAGGAGTTTCGATTACGGCTCCTAGTTTGCAGTCATCTGCAAATTTCGTTAGCCAAAGACCCTCTGTGTTAGCCTGTACTTCAGAAAAGTAGATACCAAACAGGAGAGAACTCAGGACTGAACCCTGTGGTACTCCACTGGTCTGAAGTCTGATACGGAGTCGGCTACTTTCACAGTGTGGGTTCTGTCAGTGAGCCAGTTAGCAACCCATCTTGTGACATAGGGATTTACAACTAGTTTAGTGAGTTTATCTAACTCCAGAGTGGGGGGATGTGTCAAAAACCTTGGCGAAATCTAAATGGGCTGTGTGAACCACCTTACCCTAGTCTACGGCTTTGGTGACTGATTCAAAGAAGTCCATCAGGTTTAGGAGACATTATCTGCCTTTTATAAACCCAAACTGGGTGGGGTCCACAGTTTGGGGATTACCAATGTCTGTTTATAAGTTCCATGACATGTTGCAGACTAGGCTCAATAGGCTAATGGGGTGGTAATTGCCAGGGTTCGTGGTGGCTCCCCCTTTGTGGAGTGGGATAACTGTTGCTGTGCGCCATTCAGTGGACACAAAGCCTGAGGTGAGGCTATGACTGAACATAGTGCTTAGGTGGGGTGCCAGTTCATTCTGTAGTTCGTGTAGAACACAGCCTGGGATGTTGTGTTCTTGGCTTTGGAGAGAGTGTGGTTTTCACCTTGCCGTGACTACAGGAACTTTGCATTCTTCCTGTATATAGATGGGCACTTTGGGGGGGAGACAGGGGTAAAGTTATGCCAGGATGTTGGCAATATCAGTTGGTTCTGTATATTTAGTGCCATTGTGCTGCAACTCAGAGCAGATCTGAGTGTTGCCATTGAGATTCTTGACATAGCTATAGAATACTTTGTGGTTGTGTTTAGAATCGGTGGCAATTTTGTTTTCGTAACTAGCTTTGCAGGATTTTATGGAGGAATATCAGCTTCTTACTGAGGCTGACCAGGGAGTTCCTCCAATTATTGGATTTTACTCTTTTTTGCAACAGTTTCTTCTGTTGTAAAGTTAGTTTATGGCCGGAGAACACCAGATTGGCTTCCTTTTTTTGGAGACTAGCATCTTGGTTCTGTTAGGGATAGCACAATCCATGCACTCATGTAAGTGCTTATAAAGTGCATGTGTGTAGGATTCAGCAGTTGTACCTCTATTGTCTGTCTACATGGGTGTCATGAAGTTTGCCACTTCTGTCTTAAGAAGCGTGAAGTTGGCTTTGGAGAAAATTTTTACGGTGGTTTCCCTAATGGGGGGTGGGGCAGGATGTGGATGTCTGGGGTGATTAGCTTCTGGTCGGATCTGACCAATAAGGAAATGACCTCTGGTGTAGAACACCGGTTGCCCATGTTGGTAAGGACCAGGTCTAGGATATTGCTGCCCCTGGTGGGGGTGTGGATAAATTGATCCAAGGTGCTGGAATTTATGAATTCCAGAAAATGTTGAGCAAAAGAGTTGGTACAAAAGTAGTTTTCCCAGTTAATGGTGGGGTAGTTGAAATCGCCCATTATGAGGATGCTTGGCTGTAACCTAATATTTCCAGTGCATCAAGAAATGAGGAGTGTGAATCCTGGGGCATAGTGGGGGGATATGTAGCAAGTTACAATTTGGACTGCGGTCTTACTCAGAGTTAGTTGCACTTGGCTGCATTATGCTGAGCAACTAGTCTGGAGGTGTGGATATCCTTAATGAATATGGACATGCCTCTGCCTTTAGTGTTTCGGTCCAGGTTAGGTGGCCGAAAGGTGTGGTATGAATTATGGCCTGGTAATGCAGGGATGCTCTTTGGAGCCTTGAGCCAGGTCTATGTCACTGCACAAGATGCTGCTGTTCTCCATTTTAAGGAGTGCCTCGAGTGAATGCATTTTGAGGTTTAGACTTCTAGCATCGAGTACCATTACCCTCAGATTTTGCTTGCTTGTACCTGTTATGGTGGCAAATTTGTCATTTGAACATTGCCTAAAAAAAGGCACTATAGGGGTGGGAAGAGCCTTAGCCAGTATTCAGAATCCCAAGGGTGACAGGTGAAGGCCATCTCTGGCAAAGCATCGTGGTCTGTTGACAATATCATCCCAGGCAGACAGATACTTGATTCCCTTAGAATGACACATGAAGCTTAGCCAATTGAAGTTGATCATTTTGTCCTTGTACTGTGGTATCATGCTGGGTGATGGCAGGATGCTACTCAGGGCTAGGGTCATATCTGCCTGGGCTACAAGATCAGAGAGCTCCTCCATGTCTTTTTTCATGCTGAAGGTGTTTCTCCCCCCTCCCCCTATTTCTGTCTTAAGTTGGTATAACTTGTTTTACATCCTGTGTGTTATCTAGCTCAAGGATTACTTGCATAAAATTAGATCCTCCTAGTAACAGCCTATATATCATTGCTGGATCCTTCCAGTGTCCTGACAGAGTGCTCTTCAAACCATCCGGAGATGTACAGAGCTGAGTATATTTTTCTGGCACTTCAGAGTTGTGTACTGGTAATTGTTGTTTGACTAATTTTATATCATTGCTGGCTGACTTTAGAGTTGTGCACTGTTATTTTTGCTTCACTGTATAGTTTTTCAGATCTCTGCTGAAGGTGTTGTTTTTCCCATACCCACCCTCCCTATTCCTGTCTTGTTTAAATTTGGAGGCTTTTTGCAGCTGCCCGACCCCCACTGTAGATTTGATCTGGGACACTCCCCCCAGTCCCATCTCTTTACTTCATTCTACCTAAAAGACTCCTTCCGCACTTGTTTTTAGTCATTTTTAATTTAATTGCATTTTTTAAACTGTTTGGACCAACATTGCTACATACTCAACTGTGCTAGCTTGCACTGCATTTGAATTTTTACTGCTGTTTTAGCTACTTTTCTGTATATATTAAAACAAAAAAAAAAAACCTTTACTGTAACTAGTGTAGTCCAGCTTTGCTGTATCCAGGACGGTATTGTAAGCTTCTGAGCCCCCCCAAGCTTTCTGTGTTGGAGGGAAGCCTTCTAGATTATCAGTGGGAGTGGTAAGCACTGGGTAACTTATCGACCACATAAGGAGTGGTTGGCCCAGAAATTGTAGTTATTGGCCGTTTGGGCAGTTTTTCCATCTCTCTCAACTTTCTCATTTAAAAGCCCGCATTTGCACTTGTTTCCCCCCTTTCCTGCAACTAGTTTTAGTCCAGATACAGATTCTTAATTTTAGCACTTGAATTTGCTTATTCGTAATCAGCACTTGTTCAGAACTTGTAAGCACTAAATAACATACTAATTACTACAGCACTCAACCTCCCTCATTACCTAGAGGAAAACAGTTTTGGTACTTTCCTCACTTGCTTAGAGAAAAAACAGCTCTTGTACTCACTTTCCTCACTTATCTAAAGGAAAATAGTTTTTTTACTCAGGCATGTCCAAGAGTCAGCTCCCAGTGCTCTCTCCTGTCTATCTGATGAATCTGGGCATCTTGGGGCAATGTAGAAATTGCCTCATGTACACAGACAACCCTCTCCTCCTACCACCCAACACTACAACCTGTTCATAGGTTCATACTAGGCTATCTGCCCTGGGGCAATTACAAGCCTAGCCCGATTTTGTTTGGCTTACGCCACCCCTTGATTTGAGTATACTGTGCCCTTTTTAAGGTTTAGTTTACTGTGCCTCTGTCTAATAGTGACACGGAAGTAATCCCCGGGACAAACCTACGACCCCCCATCCACTCATCAAAATTCTTCTTGAAGAGATTCAGTGAGGTGCTCTGCCTAACATGAATTGGAATTCTATTCCAGAGCGAAGGAAGCCTCTGGGTTATGACTCTGTCCCTCCAGCAAGTTCTATTTATTTCTGTGCTAAAGTTCAAGTCCCTCCAGCGTGTGGCTCTAAGGGATTTAGATTTTCTGAGGTGGAGCATGTCCATTAATTCTGGATTGGATATAGCTTTATATGTCAGGCATAGATCGCCTCGAAGTAGGCGGTATGCAACTGAGTAGAGCTGGAGTCTTTTTAACCGAGCAGCATACGGCATCTGCTTGAGTCCCTTGATCCTCTTGGTGAGGTACTTTTGGGGTCTTTCTAATTGCTGTAGGTGTCGGGTAAGGTACATCCCAAAAGGGGCATTATATTTCTATGATAGGCCTGATAAGGGATGAATAAAGGGACATGATTACCTCTCTTGATCTAGATGTGAATCCTTTCATGATGGGGTGGGCTATGTAGAAGGTCTTTCTAACCACTTTGGCAATGTGGTTGTCAAAGGAGAGACTGCTATCAACTTAGATCCCAAATTACTTTCTCTGTACTTAATGGGTAACCGCCTATGTGGTAATTTGTGGGCACATTGTTTTTGCCAAAGGGTATGACTTTACACTTTTTGGCATTTAGCTTTAGACCATGGCTCTGGCACCAGTTATCTGTCTCTGTGAGACCTTTTTGAAGGATGTGCGTCTCAGCTGGAGAGTCGATTATGGCGCCCAGTTTGCAGTCATCTGCGAACTTGGTGAGCCATAGTCCTCCCACGTTGGCATGTACCTCGGAAAAGTATACACCGAACAACAGCGGTCCCAGGACAGAACCTTGTGGGACACCACTTGTGACCGGTTTCGAGTCTGACATGGCTCCAGCAACTCTCACTCTGTGGGTTCCGTCTTTGAGCCAGTTTGCAACCCCATCTTGTGACATAGGGGTTTATATTTAAGCTGGATAGCTTATCTAGGATGCCCGAGTGGGGTATTGTGTCTAATGCCTTTGCTAGGTCCAGATAGGCTGTGTGGACTACCTTCCCTTCATCTATGGCTTTGGTGACTGTTTCAAAGAAGTCAACCAGGTTCAAAAGGCAGGATCTGCCCTTGACGAAGCCAAATTGGGTAGGATCTAATGTCTGTAGGTCCCCAATGTCTTTCTTTATGAGCTCCATGATGATCCTCTCCATAGCCTTGCAGACTAGGCTAGTCAGGCTTATGGGGCGATAGTTTCCAGGGTCCGTAGAGGCTCCACCTTTGTGGAGTGGGACCACTGTTGCTGTACGCCATTGTGAGAGATGCACTTATCTAGCCAAACTGGAGGTAAAGTTCTCTCCAATCAAGACTGAACTTGACAGTCAAGAGAAGGTAAACACTTGCACCACGCCACACTCATCACATAGTCTCACTAAACCTACACCACCAAAATCCACACAGAAACACAAACATTCGTGGAGGCTCTCAATAACAATCTGCTCAAGCAACAGAGACCTCCAAGGCAGAAATGCAAACAACCTCCACCCCCCCCCCAACACAACTCAAATGACATAGCCCGCAGACTCAGTGTGCCACTCAACCACAGCCAATAAAGCAAAACAATGTACTCAACACACTAGTCATAGGTGACTCTAGTCAGGGACACTGATGTCCCACTCACCAGGCTAAACAAGGAAAAGGTTACTGTCAGCTGCCTGTCTGGTGCCAGGATCCGCCACATAACCCACGCACTCAGGTCACTCCACAAGTACAAATATGACTCTGCCATTGTCCATGTTGTTGTGAACAACCAGAGACGTACCACACTGGACTACATGGAGAAGCTCTCCGATCTTGTAGCCCAGGAAGGATTGACCCTAGCCCTGAGCAGCATTCTGCCATCACCCAGAATGATGCCACAGTACAAGGACAAAATGATTGACTTCAACAATTGGGTAAGCTTCTGGTGCCATTCTAAAGGGATCCAGTATCTGTCTGCCTGGGATGACAGTCGACAGACCACGATGCTTTGCCAGAGATGGCCTACACCTGTCACCCCTCGGATTCCGGATACTGGCTAAGGTTCTTGCCGCCCCTATAGTGCCTTGTTTAGGAAAGGTTCAAATGACAAATTTACCACCGTAACAGGAACAGACAAACAAAAACGGAGGGTGATGCTACTCAATGCAAGAAGTCTAAATCTCAAAATGCACTCACTCGAGGCACTCCTTAAAATGGAGAACATAGATATCTGTGCAGTGACCGAGACCTGGTTCAAGGCTCCAGACAGCACCCCTGCACTACCAGGCTATAACTCATACCACACTTGGACCATGTAACCTGGACCGGAACACCAAAGGCGGAGGTGTGTCCATATTCATTAAGGATATCCACACCTCCAGGCTAGTTGCTCAGCATAATGCAGCCGAAGTTTTCCAAGTGCAACTAACTCTGGGCAAAACTGCAATCCAAATTGTAGCTTGCTACAGATCACCCACCATGCCCCAGGATCCCACTCCTCTTTTCTTGATGTATTGGAAAATATTAGGGTTCAACCAGACACCTAATAATGGGAGATTTCAACTACACCACAATTAACTGGGAAAACTACTCGTGTACCAACTTCTTCGCTCAACGTTTTCTGGAATTCATAAACTCCAATGCCCTGGATCAACTTATCCACACCCCCACCAGGGTCAACAATATCCTAGATCTAGTCATTACCAGCATGAGTGACCGGTGTTCCACACCTTAAGTCAACACCTCATTGGTCCGATCCGACCATAAGCTAATTATCCTAGATATCCAGATCCTGCCCCACCCCATTAAGGAAACCATAGTAAAACATTTCTCCAAAGCCAACTTCATGCTTCTCGAGACAGAAGTGGTGAACTTCATGACACCCATGCAGATGGACACAGTTACGACTACTGAATCCTACACAATTGCACTTTATAAGCACTTACATGAGTGCACGGATCATGCTATCCCAAACAGAACCAAGACGCTATCCTCCAAAAAAGGAAGCCAATCTGGTGGTCCCCTGCCATAAACAAGTTGTACAACAGAAGGAAGAAACTGTTGCAAAAGAGTAAAATCCCATGAGTGGAGGAGCTCCCTGGTCAGCCTCAGTAAGAAGCTGCGATCCCTGATAAAATCCTCCAGCGCTAGTTACGAAAACAAAAATCGCCACCGATTCTAAAGACAACCACAAAGCATTCGATAGCTATGTCAAGAATCTCAACGGCAACACTCAGATCTGCTCTAAGTTACAGCACAATGGCACTAAATATACAGACCCAACTGATATTGCCAACATCCTGGCAGATAGGTTCAGTGATAACTTTACCCCCCTCTCACCCAGGTTCAGTGATAACTTTACCCCCCTCTCACCCCCTAAAGAGCCCATCTCTAACTTTACCCCCCTCTCACCCAGGTTCAGTGATAACTTTACCCCCATCTCACCCAGGTTCAGTGATAACTTTACCCCCCCTCTCACCCCCTAAAGAGCCCATCTCTATACCGGAAGAATGCAGAGTTCCTGTAATCACAGCTGCACAGGTAAAGAAGAAGAAAAAAAAAAAAAAAAAAAAAACAAAATCACACTCTTCAAAGCCAAGAGCACAACATCCATGGGACCAGACAACATCCCAGGCTGTGTTCTACACGAACTACAGAAGGAACTGGCACCCCACCTAAGTACCATGCTCAATCATAGCCTCACCTCAGGCTTTGTTCCTGATGAATGGCGCACAGCGACGGTTATCCCACTTCACAAGGGGGAGCCACCACAAACCCTGGGAACTACCGCCCCATTAGCCTGACAAGCCTGGTCTGCAAGGCCATGGAACTTATAAACAAAGACATTGGTAATCTCCAAACTCTGGACCCCACCCAGTTCGGGTTTGTAAAAGGCAGATCATGTCTCCTAAACCTGATAGACTTCTTTGAAGTAGTCACCAAAGCCGTAGACAAGGGTAAGGTGGTTCACACAGCCTATCTAGATTTTGCCAAGTCTTTCGACACCATCCCCCACTCTGGAATTATAGATAAACTCATTAAACTAGGTATAAATCCCTATGTCACAAGATGGGTTGCCAACTGGCTCACTGACAGAACCCACACTGTGAAAGTAGCAGACTCCAAATCCGACTTCAGACCAGTGACAAGTGGAGTACCACAGGGTTCAGTCCTGGATCCTCTCCTATTTGGTATCTACTTCTCTGAAGTACAGGCCAACACAGAAGGTCTTTGGCAAACTAAGTTTGCAGATGACTGCAAACTAGGAGCCATAATCGAAACTCCTAACTATGTGGACATCCTACAAAAGGGCCTCACTGAGGCACATGCCTGGTGTCAAAGCCATGGCCTCAAGCTCAATGCCAAAAAGTGCATTGTCATCCCCTTTGGTAAAAACTCTGTACCTATGAACTACAACATAGGCGGTAGTATACTTAACACCGCAAGTGTGATAAGAGACCTTGGGACACAGGTGGACAGTAGTCTCTCCTTTGATAATCAAATCGCCACAGTAGTCAGGAAATCCTTCTACGTGGCACACCTCATCACAAAAGGTTTCTCATCCAGAAAAAAAAAAAGAGGTCATTGTTTCCCTCTACTCATCACTCATTAGACCCATTATAGAGTACAATGCCCCTTTTAGTATGTACCTCACAAGACAACAACTGGAAAGGCCGCAAAAATACATCACAAAGAGGATTACCGGCCTCAAACAGATGCCCTACGCAGACGGTCTCAAAAAACTCCAGCTTTACTCAGTCGCATTATCGCCTACTCAGAGGTGATCTCTGCCTAACATACAAAGCTTTGTCAAACCCAGAGCTGCTGGACATGCTCCACTTAAAGAAATCCTAATCCCTCCAAGCTACATGCTCTGGGGACCTAAACCTGGTCACCACAATAAACACAACATGCTGAAGGGATAGATTTCTGTCCCAGAGACTTCCCATACTCTGGAATAAACTACCTATCTATATCAAACAAACCTCCTCATTAGCACTCCAAGAAAAATCTTGATTATTGGATAGGAAATAGGAAATTCACCCCAGGGATCACCTCTGTGGCTCTGCTCGACAGCGGCACAGGAAAATAATTTTCTTGGGTGGCAAAGGCCAGGGTACCTTTTTGCTGGGCTTGTATAGGTCCCAGGGCTGATAGCCTGGTACCTACCTATGAAGTCCAGGGAGGTACGTCTCAGGCCATTCACACAAACATGGACAATGAGTCATTTGTACTTGTTGTGGAGTGACCTGAGTGCGTGCGTTGTGGTGGATCCTGGCACCCGACAGGCAGCTGACAGTAGCTTTCTCCTTTTTTAGCCTGGTGAGTGGAACATCAGTGTGCCTGACTATAGAGTCACCTATGACTAGAGTGTGTTGGGTACTTTGTTATGCCTTATGGGTTGTGGTAGAGTGGCACACTGAGTTTGTGGGCGGTGTGTCATTTGGGTTGTGTTGGGGGGGGGTGGAGGTTGCTTGCGTTTCTGCTTTGGAGGTCTCTGTTGCTTGAGCAGATTTTTATTGAGAGCCTCCATGAATGTAGGTGTGCGTTTTGTGTTTGTGTGTGTTTTGATGGACTATATGATGAGTGTGGTGCAAGTGTTGACTTTCTCCTATTGACTGTCTAGTCCAGTCTTGGGTGAAGAGAGCTTTGCTTCCAGTTTGGCTATACAAATGCGTCTCTCACAGGTTGTAGTGTTGGGTGGTAAGAGGAGAGGGTTGTCTGTGTACATGAGGCAACTGCTGCATTGCCCCAAGAATACCCAGATTCATCAGGTAGACAGGAGAAAACACCAGGAGCTGACCCTTAGACATGCCTGGATAGGTGCTTATTTATTAAGTACTAAAAACGGTTTTCCCCTAGACAAGTGAGGAAAGTTGAGTGCTGTAGTAATTTATAGCTTATTTGGTGCTCACGAGTTCTGAACAAGTGCTGAGCTCAAAGAAACAGATTTGAGTGCTAAAACTAAAAAACTGGCTAGTTTTAAGGGAACATTTAAAGAGCAGACTCTATGGGTCTGGGAATAGTTTAACCCTAGCTAAGCGTCGATGCATACATTTTTTTTTATTATATAACCGTAGCAAATGAGCAAACTGGTTTAAACATATTGACCAATAAAAAGCTAAAAACTGAGCCCTGTTCCAGCAGTCTTCAGACAAGTTCTAACGGCACACACCTGCCACCAGGATGCAGGGGAACCTTCTCCAAAAAGATGGTCTGGATTAGTGCTCAAGTTATAGAACCAAAGCTAGATTCAGCAGGTCTGAATTCAGTCTATGCTACAGCAAACAAGGCATATCAATTTCAGAAAGAAACAATTCAAATAAGCAGGCACAATAAGCCTTTAACCAGAAACAGCCAGCTCAGAAGGGCAGAATCTACCCTCTCCTTCCACAAGGGTGCAGACCACACCTTCTTAATGTAAAATAACTGGCACAAAGCCCAAGTGCTTAAACCAGAACTAACGCACTTTAGAATAACATACACTAAGCCTTCAATCAGCAACTCCCAACTTAGAAGGATGTAAGCTACCTGTCCTGCCACAACAGTGCAGACCACAAACCTTCCCTTGCATACCTGTTGCATTCCACCCACAGACCAAACATCCAGCCTATACACAAAGGCTTGCAGGCACGCCAACATATGGGACGTCACATGTAGGCTCTGACATCAGGCATAAAAGGGACATCAGCACGTACCATTCTCAAAACAAGTTCGCCCCATGAGGAATAACAATCGTAAGGCAAACGAGTCATCCTAGGAAGTACCAAGTTGTAGGGGGAAGGCAGGAGAGAGAATACTGCAACACAGAAGAGAAGGACATCTATGGTTATGCTAAGATTTTACACAACTACGCCATGTCCTTCTAGTCAATGTTGCAGTATTTTTCACATTACTGAATTATTGGCCAGAAAAAGAGGATCTAAATATTTGTAAACTTGAACCCCTTGGACCTCAGAAAGGCAGTGGAAAGACCATAAGGCAAGGCAGAAAACAAAGGGCAAAGAATCCACAGAGAGACTTAAGAATTTCCTGTACAGAGGGTGAATGGAATATGCAGGTAAGCATCTTTGAGATCCAGAAAACCCATGAAGGACTGAAGAGAGATCAGGGGAAAGAGTGTGCAGCCAGAACATCTGAAAAGAAGGCTCTCCCAGGAAAGTGTTTAAGTGGGAATGATCTAAAACTGGTCTCCAGGACCATCCATTCTCTGAACTAGAAACCTTCTGGAGTAAAACCCTTTCCTCTGTTCTAGAGGTACAGTCTGAAAGGTCCCTTGAGAAAGAAGCCAATAGCTGAGGAATACATGAAGTTGACAGTAAAGGAGTTGAGAAAGGAAGAAGAGTCTTCCCAGTCAAAGTACCCTTCTTGAATGATAGAAAGGACCCAGGAGTCCCGAGTGATCTCCACCCAGGCTGTAAAGGAGAGAGAAAAGTGAAGAGAGAGGTGTAGGACTTGGAAGAAGGGAGTGGTCGTCAAAGAGAGCTGGATCTGGCCTGAAAGGGCTGCTGAGATTGAGGAACAGGAGCAGCAAACTTTGATGGAGGTTTCCTAGAAAAGCTTCAGACCTAGAAGTAGAAGCAGAGGAAGATCGAGCAGGTCTCCTGACAAAGGACATCTTTGCTGGAAAGTCCCTATGGAATTTGGGAACTGGTGAGACAAGCAAGTGTTTTAAATCTTGGAGTTATTTACCTTTTTCCTACAGAGACTTACAAAGTTCTGCAGCAGCTGAACCAAAAAGGGCAAACTTAGCTAGAGGAGCATCAAGTTACTTGGCTTTTATGTCACCAGGTAAAGACTGAAGACTCAACCAAGACTGCCCTCTTAAGAACAGATACTGAAGCCATTCTGGAAGATGCCTCCACAGCAACACAGCTGCACTTGAATGTCTAGCTACCTGAGAAGATGCAGACAGAAGAAAGAGAACCTGGGGTTTTAACCTCTGGGTCTGGTAACTAGGCCAAGGCCTGAGATGCTTGAGAAAGCAATGGCAAAGAATATCTGGACATGTGTCTCTGGTAATTAATAGCTCGAATAGCTATGGTGGACGAAGTGTATACCTTCTTACCCAGTCTTTCAAGAATCTTGTTTTCCTCATCAGGGAGAAGGAGCTTAGCAGAAGGAGACAAGTGAGAAGATTTATCAGAGACAGTGGAGACCACAGCTGGGTCAGCCAAGGGGCATTTAGAGAGAAACTTACAGTCAATCAGGGACTTTATACAATTTATCAGGTCTCATGAGAGCAGCAGCCTGGTAGTCAGGGGTGTTTAGAAGATG
Source organism: Protopterus annectens (assembly GCF_019279795.1). NCBI lineage: Eukaryota > Metazoa > Chordata > Ceratodontiformes > Protopteridae > Protopterus > Protopterus annectens. The sequence goes on along the minus strand of NC_056750.1, from coordinate 705,472,240 downwards.
ATGCAAAGGCATCCAGGAAAGCTAGAACAGCAGGAACTGCAGATGGTCAGGGACCTCCATTTGAAGCAAATCAAATTACCAAAACCACCAAAAAGTGAGATATAAAGTGCTCAAATCAAACGTACACCTATAAAACTCCACAAATGAGCACCTCTGAAGGCCACCAACAATCTTTTGAGCTAAAAACGTTTTATTATACCAACACAGTAAAACAATAAAAAGATCTTGCAACTTGGTAACTTTTCTGGCTGCAGCTGGATAGGTTAAGTATAGTGTAAAACAAGGTCAGAGTCAAAACATAAATGAGGGTGATTCAAGACAAAAAGCAGCAGCCCTTTTACAGAAGGTAAAGAAAATAACAGTGACCCTCCCAAATCCCAATTGTATGTCAATCGCATGGGAATTCAAAGTTACTTCCTTATGTCTGGCATGAGTCATACAAAGTATTATGGGAAAGATAAAGGGTTGAGGGAGAACAAGATCAAGTAGATACACCAAGCCCCACTAGTAGCCATGTTCTAAAAAACAGGCTAAAATTACAAATAAAGCACTTAGAATTTCAGGTGTTAAAATGTCAGGAAATGGAGACGGAGTTAAAAAAAACAAAACTTATGAACATTCTGGAGTTCTTGCATCATGTTGTCTTTCTGGCATGTTAGTCTGTGGACTACTGCTACCTTCTACAATAAAGGGCCATCATTCCCCCTGAGCCCAGCCTAACCCCACTGTAGGCATGTTTCAGTATCTTGAGGATTCTACACTGCTGCAAGTACTGAAAAAAAATGGTAGTGCTTACACCAGGATTGGGCACTTTTTATCCAGAACATGTGCATCTAGCTGTAAATTTTTTTTACCCTACCCCTCCCCAACATACACGTTGTATAAAATATTCTTTTTTTTTAATCTGTATGTAGTCTTGGTGAGATTTGTGAAAACACAGTCCACAGCTTGAAGTTACTCAAGACTGGGACAAATTCAGTTCCAGCAATGCTACTCTCCTTTTCTTTACCTTCAACATCTCTCCATTCAGATACTATTAAGGGATAAGAGAGTGAGAGGGCCAACCCCCCTCATTGCTGCATTAATTAATTTTTCTCAGCTCTACGAATTAGACACTGGTGTGAAGTTACTCCTCTGGTCATCATCCATATCCACTAAAATTTTCACTTTAATGTCTTGGGTTAGCTTCTTATTGCAGCCCACAGCATGTGCACATAATGGTACCGCACACTTCCTTTACTGCCCCTCCATGTACATTATAATTCAGACTCCAAAGTTTTCACTACCCTGAAAAAATGTAACTGAGCTGCAGAACACAAAACACAACTTCCGCACATCAAAAATGCATTTGCACACAGATATTTATACATCAAATTCTCTCACACATTCAGTCTTACAAAAATCATGACACACTGGCATCATAGTTTCCATTTCCTAACTTCAGACAAAACGAAAACATAATTAGCAAAAATCTGAAGAGGAACAGAGGGGGTGGTTACTCTTTTCATGCTGCACATCAGATTGGCTGTTACTAATAACCTCTAATTACAACGTGCAAGACTAAATTTAGCAGACATTTAAAATGTCATAAGTAAAATAATCTCAATTAGTATAACATTTGAAGATTATAGGTCTTATTAGACCAAACACATGAAAGGTTAAGTAAAAAACCACTGCCCAGTTGTGAACTTCAACAGAAGAAAGAATGCACATTTCACAAGAAAACTTCCAAAGCAGCTGCATCAACACGGTTAGGCCACAAATTACAAAATTCAAGACACTAATATACCCTCTCTTTTAATCTGGCTCAGTAAAATTGGGATTTTATGCCATGCCTAATACCAAAAATTAGGTAACTTCATAACTCAATATACCAAGAAGTTCTGAAAAAATACTGCACAAATAACCCTGTTTAATGTGCAAGTAAAGTGTGATTCACCTGAAGTGTGCTAGACAATACAACAAATATTACATCTACATCGTAAACCTGGCTCACACCATAAATATACCTGCCACTCTGATGATAATTAAAATACTACCTCTGAAGGCAGACTTTAAAGTAAATAAGGAAAGGCATGTAAAAACTGTGTCAAGCTTACAGGTACATAAGAGTTCAAACTAAACAGTAAAAATCATGAGGTCACAGATGAGAAATTCCAGCTCATTGAAAAAAAGTTGTGTGCTCACCACAACGTTCCATCAGAGTTGCTACCTTTCATTTGTCTTCAACCTGTGGAATATAGATCTGGTACGGATCCAACTTGGACACATTTTCTAGCATCGGATCCAGACTCCTCCCCTACCCACAATACCAGTCTCTCTCCTCCCCTCAGATGGGGGAAGGTATAGCTTGGAGCAAACTCTACCTAACCATATGCCCAACACTGTGGCATTAATACCCCTTAACACAATAAGGAAAACAAAGGCCCACCAAAATAGGGGCTATGTCTCTGCCATCTGGTCCACTACACAGCCCACATGTGGCAGGGGAAGAAGGAAAGAACGGTTGAAGACAAATGAAAAGCAACGCAGATGGAACGTTATGGGGACTACATAACTATCTGAAGTCGTTTCCTTTTCATCTTCAACCCATGAAACAGAGTCCCCAGCTACAAAGTAGTCCGGGGAGGTCCTCATAGAAGGATGTTCCTGAACATGGCTGAGCCAAAAGATGCCCTGCCTCTGGAAAGGAGTTACTTTTGAAACAGGTTTCCCTAAGAAAGGATTAGGAAAGGAAACAAAAAGCTGACCAGACTTGCGAAAGATTTTATTCTATGCAAATATAAGCACATTGGCCAAGAATATCAAGCAAATGCAATTTATACTCCCCTTGATTCTGGAAGTTCAGAAAGAAAACAAGGAGATTGATCATCCAACTAGACTCTGATGCCATTTTCGGAAGGAATGAAGGAAGGGTTTTGTCCTCAAGGAAATCCTGCCTCAAAACACCATATTAAGGGGGCTTGACAGACCAGGCCTGTACCTCCAATACTCTCTTGGCCGAAGAAATGGTGACCAGAAAGACCATCTCCAAAGACAGGAACTGCAAGTCCATTGTAGCTGCGGTTCAAAAGAGGGGGACACCAAAGCTTGTAGCACCAGGGTAAGATCCCAAGTGGGCGTTAGGTCTTTGACTGGAGGCCTGAGTAAAAAGGTACCTTTCAAAAAGGCTTTACAAAGCTTGGAAGATGTCAAGGAAGCTGAATTCTCTCCTTTGTGAAAATTGGAGATATCCGCCAATTATACCTTTACCACAGAAAAACTAGTGCCATGATTAAAGATATCCACCAAAAACTTCAAAATGGCAGGCACTGGAGCAGTAAAAGGGGTCCAGATCATGCTAAGTAGCCCATATAGACAAACATTTCCACTTACTGGAATAAGTCTTCCTTGTGGAAGACTTGTGAACCCCTACCAAAATCTTCTCAACAGGCAAAGACAGCCTGGGAGTCCTATCATGAACTGGAGCAGCCAAGCAGTGAGCTTCAGACTGACTAAATATGGGTGCGGGATCTCTGAGGCCTCAGATGATTGACCAGATATGGAACTAGACCTAATATCCATGGAGGACACACCACATAAGACCACAGAGAGGGGAACAAAACTCGTCAAGGCCAGAAGGGGGCAATGGGGATCACTAAGCTTCCCAGCCATCTAGCTTTCTGAATGAATTTCCAGATTACAGGGAGTGGAAGATACGCGTACAGTAGACCGGAGGGGGCCAAGCATGAACTAGAGATTCTGGGGGACTCCCCCGGCACAGAGTTTAGAGTGAAATACTAGCTGCACTTCGAGTTGGAAGGAAAGGCGAAGAGATCGCAACAAGGCTGACCCCACTTTAGAAAAATCTGTTCTGCTACTGAAGGATTCAGATACCACTCTTAAGGCATCAGAATAGATCTGCTGAGCCTGTCCACCAGAATGTTGGATCTCAGAATGTGCGTTGCCACCAGAAACCGGCCGGAGATTGCCCACTCCCACAATCTCGTGGCTTTGTAACAAAGGGAGTAAGACCTGATCCCCCTCATTTGTTGATGTACCGGACTACAGATATACTGTCTGTATGGCAAACGTCCCTTGGGGAAGATAGGCATGAAGAGCTTGCAATGCCAACAGCACTGCCCTCATCTCCAGGAAGACCACATTTCTTGGACTGTCCTTCCCATGCAATGCCCCCCCGACAGGGAGGAGTCTGCGTTCATCGTGATCACAGGGGAGGGAAGGATGAATGGATGACAGAAAAAGATCTGGGGATTGAAGCCACCAGAGAAGCGAATGCAAGCCCGGGATAAGACAGGATGCGATAAGGACAGGTCCAGCAAAGACCACTGAACCGCCAGGATCCATCGGAAGATCCTAGATATGAAAAACGAGCCATAGGAATCGGGATGATCATGGCCACCATGGACCCCAGTGCCCGAAGAACTGACTCTGCAGAGGGACTCTGGGCTTAAATAACGTAAAAAACGATGTTGGAGGGACTGATGTCTATCTGAAAGTAGAAACCTTGCTTTGAATGGTATCCAAGCACGCCCCTATGAAGTCGAAAACTTGTACTGGATCCAATTTGGAGTTTTTGAGATTTATGGTTATGCCTAGCTGGTGGGTGGTCTTGAGGAGATGATCTCTGGCTTGACGGAGTCTATGCCTGGAGAGCGCAGAAAGGAGCCAATTATCCAAGTAGGGGAAGACCTGAAACCCATGTAGCCACAGGTGAGCCACCACCATTGCCATGACTTTGGTGAACACCATGGGGGCAGTGATGAGACCAAAGAGAAGCACTCTGAACGGATGACTGGCTCCCAGCTGGAAGCAGAGGAACCGCAGAGAGCGCCTGTCCATCTTGATGTGATGGTACACATCTTGGAGGTCCACCGAGCACATCCAGTAGTTTTATCTGCAGAAAGGATAAAATAGATTGGAGTGTGACCATCTAGAATTTTGTCTTGGCAACTGACAGCTTTAAGGTTAATCACCCAGGTTGTGTCTAAGTCCCCCATTTTATGCAGCACCAAAACAAAATGAACAGGCCTTTGCAGGCATCAGAGTCTAGTCAGATAATCAATCTCCTTGTTTTCTTTCTGAACTTCCAGAATCAAGGGGAGTATAAATTGCATTTGCTTGATATTCTTGGGCAAATGTGCTTATATTTGCATAGAATAAAATCTTTCGCAAGTCTGGTCAGCTTTTTGTTTCTGGAATAGATGCCTGATTAGGACTGATCGGGGGGGGGGGTATATGACTTGCTTTTCAAGCAGCTTGGAAATTTCCACTGCTGCCGCCTCCCGTTGTGCGGGTGGGACGTCCGGGAGGTGTTTGGGAGAAAGTGGAGGTTGAAGGCAGGGGACCGAGTACCCTCTGCATATAATCTGCAGCAATCAACAATAGTCTGTGATAGACTCCCAGGGTGTTGGCTGCAGAGACACATATCCCCCCCCCCCCCGACTGCCTCCAGAAGAAAGCAGTCAAGCAACCCTTCAGGGCTGCTGCAAAGGTCTGTTCGGGAAAGAATACCAAGGGCCTTTGTTCTTCAGACCCCCCACCCGCCACAAGGACGGCATCTATCGTATCCCCCTCTGCGGGAAAGGCGAGTCCTAAGCATCGTGGGAAAGGCCCTGACAGTTCGGAACCACATCTTCACCCCACACTGATTCCAGGAAAAGGATCATTGCGGGGTTGAGAAGCAAATCCCGACTGCAGACAAAGTTCTTCCAGTCTTTCTCATTCTGGTCTAGGGTGTTGCAAACGGTCTTGCCAAAGAGATAGGAAAAGTCATAGGGGGCTATTCAACGACACCTTGAAAGGATCAGAGAATGCACAAAGTCGGAGCCAAGCGTTAACGCCTGATGGAAACTCCTGTTCCGGCAGCCATAGAAGCACCTTCAGTAGTGTGACACAGTAGCCTCATGGAAGTGCTGGATATCGAAGTTATGGTGGCCATATGGGAGGTGAAAACCAACTCTTCTGCCGACATGGACCCCAGGGCAGACTCAACCTCTTTAACCAGGTCCCACTGCAGTCTGATGACGTAGGCCATGTAATTCAGTGCATGCAAGGCAAACGTGGCTGAAGCATAAGCCTGCTTCCCAAAATGATCCATGGCCTGGCAGATGGACAGTAGAGCTCTTTCTTGGTGGCCACCACAACCACCATGGCATCTACCGGGTATCCCTTAGACCAGTGTTGCCTGTCTGATGGGGCACAATTTTGTCAGGGTGCTTGGGAACAGGGGCACAATTTTGTCAGGGTGCTTGGGAACAGACTCCAGTGTCCAGTTCCTTGCATGCCCTAGATGAAAGTAAGTCCATGAGAGGATCAGCGGGAAGGGACACCCAGGAGGTAGAGGGCCCTGTGCCAAACGCCTCCAAGAACACCAACTCATCCAGATTGGGTTTTGGAGCAGACCAGCCCCTCAACTCTGGCACAAGAGTTTCATGTCGTCTCAGGAGGAGACATCTTCTGAAAGGTGACCAAAGGGAATGCTCCCCCTCCAAGTTGGTGTCTTCTGTGAGGGACTCCAATGGGGAGTCCACGTGCCTCCTTTTGCACATGTGGGAGCTCCTCAGGGGGGTTCTCTGGGGAGGCCTCGGAAACTTCTAGCAGTTCCTGGGGGGGGGGGGGACTCCCTGGGCACAGTGGCGACAGGCTGTCCCTGAGGGGGTAGGATGGCAGACTCCAGACTAGAAAGAGGGAACCAGAACGGACTCAGAGGAAGACAACGTCAAGGGTCTCAAGGGAGCCAAGAGAACCCAATACCACCACATCAAAAGTAGACGGTAAACGAATCTGTAGTCTACCCTATTCATTTTTAATTTCTGTTCTCAATAACTGCCAAAACTATTCTATACAGTAAAGCTTCTTACCAAATGCTTATGTCACTGTATGTTTTTTTGAAAATGAGCATAATTTTAAAACCTCAACTATCCTACCTACCCAATTTAATTAAAAAAAAAAAAAAAAAAAAAGTTAAGTCACACAGGCTGTACATAGTAAGCATTTTGTTCACTCTTGATATGGCCAAGCATTTTATCTAGACATGCAATGCGCATAGTTGTAACAGGTCATCTCTCAGAACACACTTTTTTTTTTGGTGACCAAGCTTGCTTACAAACAATGTAGTTCAATTTTACATTTTTTTTCAACTACAGCCCATGGTAGCATCCTAAATAAGGCAAGTGAAAAGTAAATCCATACGAGATGAAGTGGACAGCCAAATGGCTGAAAGATACAACTCGCCCATTTAAAGGTCGAAGGTTCTACCTCAAAAATTATGATGGTAACTAGTGGCAAGTCCCATGGTTCAGGACTGGGACTCCTTTGTGACAACTACTTCTCAGCTCTTTTGACTGGGAATGGAGATCTTTGGTTAACCAAATGTGCATACTCATTAACAAAAGGAACTAACCCCCATAAAATGGCTAAAATTAAATGCAAAAAAGTGAAGCATTACCACATTAAAGTAAACTCCTCTTTCTCCTCCATGTACAACATACCCATTACCACACTCCAAAATTATAATGCAGTCAGGCATCTCAGAACACGGGTCAATAATCCCCTCTCAAACCATCCTGTAGTATTTAGAAAATTCTTCTATTAAGTACCACCAACATCTAAAGGCATACCATCCAGGTCAGAAGTACTTGTAATCCCTCTTTATGCAGAGCTAATTAGGCCATTTAAGGAGTACAATGCCCTCTTTGAGATTAACCTTTCTAGAAATATTAAGGAACAGGAAAAGGCCTAGAGGATGTCCTTACGTTTACTGCTGCAGTATTCTTTACCTTATGGGATTCCCTGCCATTTAAGCCCGAATGTCCAGCCAGTCTACCAAAGACTACTTGTTACTTATTTAAAAATGTATGCTGAACATCACCCAAACACTCCTTGTGTAGCATAGGGCATAACGGTGACGTTTCACACCTACCATAAACATAACTTCTTTGCCGCCAGTTCCAAACATATCTTTTCAGTCAGTTTTCTTGCATTTGTTTCTGCCAGTTGAACGCATTTTTCTTTTCCAGGGACTATCTATGCCTGCTTGATGACTACTCTGCAGTTGCAGATAAGTGCCCTGTTTGGGTTTTTGTTTTTTTCGTTTTTTTTTTTAGCTTTCCTTGAGGATGTCATCCAGTAAAGGTAAACACCAGTGTGGAAGATGGATTCTTTATAACCCCCAAGTGTCTTTTTGCCTAGGAGCCTTGCATGACCATATGTCTTGTTCTATTTATCATGCGTTTGTTCCGAAAACCCTTCTCAGTAGACTTTCTTCCCTTTCCTTGTATTGTGAAAGCCAGTGTCTTAAGCTTCTTGCTAAAAATACAATGAAAGGAATCCCCAGCCCGAGGGTCAGCAGTCAGAAAAGAAAGTGAAAAAGGTATGACTGGAATCGCCTGCTGTCCAGCCTCTGCCAGGTGTTTCTCCCAAGATCATTACAAACCCAGAGGCTTATTCAGCTGTGTTGTCAGATTACTCTACCACGACCTTGGCAGAGGCTGGTGAGGGTCCAGCTGGCAGCTTGTCTGGAGAAGTTTTGCAGGTGTCCATCTCTGATGTTCAGGGGGAACCATGGCTGATTTTTTTTTTTTTTTTTAAAGAGGGACTTAGGGGAGTTTCTCAGTCTTTGGTTGGGGAAGAAGTTCGTATAATGGTTCGACTGCTGTCCCAAGTCTGTGCCTTCTCAGGTTTTTGCATGGGATGTTCCCTTAAAAAAGAAAAAGTTTAAACATGTTTCTTCTGCACCTAGGGATCCACAAAGTGAACGGCAGGCCTTTACTCAAGGCATATAAAACTGCTTTAATGTCCTTAAGACCTCCTCAATGGGTTTTGGTTCCTGCTCCTCCTTGGTCCTCTACTACCCCTAAAAAGCCTAGAGAAGAGAGCTCTTTTGAGGACGAGTTCGATTCTGATAATGAATCCCTGACTTATTCTTTCTCCTTTGGACTTTGACAAGGAGGAAATGCACAAATCTAGATGTTCCTTTTCAGGACATTTCCTTTGGGGACACTTTCTAGGATGATGGATTTTTTGAAGCAGGATTGTGATCAGGTCTCCTATATCCATAAAAAGTAAAAGTTGTGGCAGTTAGAAAATCGCCTAAACCTGCAGCTATTCCTCTTATTTTGGCTGCTTTTCTGGATGCTTCTTCCAATGCCTCTAATGTACCAGATAGCAAAACTGTGGAAATTTTTGGTAAGGTTTACACTTCTGCTACCCTAGTTTTTAGGGCCATTAATCAGACTAGTCTAAGTTTGTGTTGGCTCTTCTCTCTCAGGCCTGTCAACTTATTTCTGATTTTACAGACTCCAAGGGTAAAACTTAGCTTTTCTTGTTAGGGACTTCCTCTCAAGTTGTTAGACATTCTATCCAATGTAGTTATGATGCAGCAGATGCCTCTTCCAGGGCTGCTGTCTTTAGTTCAGTTATGAAAGTGTATTCTTGGCTTAGGTTTCAACCTCTACCGGATTATATTAAAGCTAAGTTGACGGATGCTCCTCTGAATTCTAAACTTTTTTTGAGGAAGCTGCTGTTGGTTTTAAGTCCCTTCAGGAGAAGGGTAATGCCTTACAGGAGCTTAAGAAGCATTTGTTTCTCCTGTGCCTAAATTTCAGAGAAATTAGCCCAATAAGCCTTTGTTTGTAGGCAATTCCACCCTTCTTCTAAAAGGTGGAAAGAGTAGCAAACATACTCCTCCTGCTAAGGCTACTCAGTTTTCAAGGACTCCGAAGCCCTCCTTTCCAGAAACACCAGGTTCTGTGCGACTACTCGTCTCTTCCCAGCCACATTCACCTTTCTCTTCCTGTTTGGTTTCAGATCACTCAGAATTCTTGGCTTCTATCAATCATTTGTCAGAGGTACTTCATGGCGCGGAAATCCCATCCTCCTTTTATGGGCATTAGTCAGCCCCCTCAGGAACAACCCCCACACCCCCGAGGTTCTTCCAAATCTCTAGTCTCAGGGTACTATTTAAGAGGTGCCCATGTCCAAAAGCGGGAAAGGATTCTACTCCAGACTGTTTCTAGTGCCCAGGAAAGAGGATATTTAGAGATCTATTACAGACCTCTCTCGTCTAAAATCCTTTTTTAAAAGTGCCCTCCTTTTGGATGTTGTCCCTTCGGGTTCTGTTTCCTCTCTTGCTCCCTCAGACCTATATGGTGCCTCTGGATCTCAAGGATGCTTCTCTCCATATTCCGATTCATCCTCTTTTCAGTAAGTTTTTGCATTTATCTGTTGCTTTCTGTCATTTTCAGTTCTCTGCTTTGCCCTGGCCTTTCTACTGCCCCACGGGTGTTCACCAAATACCTTGCTTTTTGCAGGCATTGATGGATCCTAGTATTTCTTTACTCATATGACCTGTTGATTCAGGAGTCCTCTCCAGAAAATCTTTTGCAAAATCTTCATTTTGCCATTTCCCTTCTTCAGAGCCTGGAGTTCACTATAAAATTTCAAAGTGTCTTCTCCAACTCCTTCTCAGAATGTTTTTCTGGGATGCAAGACTCAAACAATGCTAATGCCTGCATCCCTGCCCCTCCAAAGGCCTCAACTCTCATTTCTTTCTTTCACACTCTTCTTCCACTGACTTCCATTACCTGCAAGGAGTTTCTGAAAGCTCTAGGTTTCACGGCATCCACCATTCAAGATGCTCCTTCTGGCCAAACTTCACATGAGAAGGTTTCAGTGGTTTCTGAAGTCAGTGTGGTTCCAACATGCACATCCTCGACTTTGTGGTGCCTCTTCTTCCTTGTCTCAGACAAATTCACTGGTAAATTCGGCAACTCTCTGAATCCAGGGATTCCTTTTCATCCCCCTCTTCCTTCTCAGAATTGTTCACAGACACTTCAGACATGGGATGGGTGGCAGCACTTGGCCCTCTGAATGTACACCTCGCAAGCAGAAGGAGCACATCAATGTCAAAGAGATGAGACACCTGCTGGCTCTTCAAGACCTTCATAGTCTTTTCTCTCCACGACCTTTCAAGGTTTTCACAAACAATACCACAGTGATGTGGGTATATCAACTCAAACAGGAAGTAATGAGATCTTATGCTGTTTGGCTCTTCTGGTATGGGAAATTGCTGTCAAGTATCAAGTGACTTCAGGCAGTTTATATCCCTTCTGGTCAAAACATTGCGACAGACACCTCTGAGCAGTTCTGTAACTCAGTCCCACGAATGGATGCTTCACAGGGACATGTTTCTGGACATAACCCACCAGTGGGTACTACTCAAGCAGAGCTTTTTGCCTCCCCCTGAACAGACAACTTCCTCTATTTTGTGCCAGAGTCCCAAGTCCTCTGGTATGGAAGTTGGACTCCCTGTCATTTTCTTAGAAGGGGATGTTTCTTTAAGCATTCTCTCACTCGCCTCTCATTACAAAATTCCTGTTCAAAATCCCTCCCTTTTGGCCACTACAGCACTAGTTCCCCTACTTCTGCATCTAGCCAAGGGCAATCCCCACAAGTTAACCTCACAAGGTGAATCTAGTCACAAGACAAGGGATCTCTCATCCATCCCCACCTGTCCACACTTCAACTGACACTGTGGGTGATAGGTGTCTATGAGGAATCAAAATCCTGTTTTCAGAGAATATGCTGTAAGCACTGTAGGAGGAAAGGAAACCTACTACTGGGAAATCCTACTTATCCAAAATGATAAGTATCATATAAGTGGATCTCGCAACATGGATCCACTTTACTGTGGATGTTTCTTTGGTTCTCTCTTACTTGTGTGAGTTGCTCAACGTTGAGTTAGCCTATTCTATTAAGGATCACTTATTAACCATCTCTTCTTATTTGCCTTTTTGTCATCCTCTTTGATTTGAGGTGAAAATTTCTTAAAGGCGTCCGTAATATTAGACCTCCCAGAAAGCCTGTTCCTCCTCCCTGGGATCCTAACTGTTTTGCATAAGCAGACACAGGCTCCCTTTGAGCCTGCTGTCTCAGCTTCCTTGCATCACTGTTCCTGGAAGACTGTTCTTTTGTTGGCACTTACATATGCCAGACATGTGTCTGAGTTGCAGGCCCTTACGGCATGTCCTTTTTCAGTCCTTCATGAAGACAGTGTCCTTCCACACTAACCCTTCTTTTATACCCATGGCAGTTAATGAGCTTTCACTTAACCAGACTATTACTGCCTACTTTTCCCCCTACACAAGAGGACAGTGGGAGGAGTGCTGCATACTTTGACGTGCAAAAGCAACTCGGGGTTTACTTGGATAAGACAAAGGCTATTAGAAAATCTGATCAGTTACTTGTTTCTTTTCATCCTAGATCTTTGGGATTTGCTGTGTCCAAGCAAACTACCTCTTCTTGGATTTCTAACTTTCCTTTTTTGTTAAACTTGTCATGGCAAGAGCCTTACTTATTCAATTAAGGCTCATTCTACTAGAGCTGTGGCCTCTTCTGGTGCTTTCTGCAAGGGCTTAGATACAAACTATTCTTGAAGCAGCTACCTGGACTTCTGTGCATATCATTACCAAGCACAAGTTAAATGGTATACCTAGAGCTAGGGCTTGTTTTGCTAGTGCCATTCTTCATGGCTTTTTGGAGGCATCTTCTGCTCCTTCCCCCTCCACAGTTTCCTCTTGAGCTTTGGCACTCTCCCATACAGTAAAGATACCTCACCGGTGAATGTAAGGACATAGTACAGTTGTGTAAAATCTTACAACTAATGGTAGATGTCCTTGCCTTAACTGCTGCAGTATTCACTCCCTCTCTCCACCCCCCTAGTCTCTTGCATTCCTGGATGATTATTCTATTTACTTATTTTACATTTGTTGACCGGGATAGTCCGACTGGATGCATGTCCATTTTCAGCGGAGGCCCGGGGAGAAAAGCTCCAAGGGTAAGCAGATACAGCATTACATAATACCAGCAGCATTACATATTACAAACAGACTATTTACAGAGATTACATAAGTAAGCAAGTTAAACAAGTTCCACATGTTACAGTTAATCCCGAGCACAAGTCAGGATTAAGTTAAATTACACAGTAAACTGGTTAACAGATTTTTACACATTCTAGACAGAGTTAGCCAGGCTTGATACATCGACATAGCCAGTTAAGTGACAAATGTTGTTTGAGTCTAGTTTTAAATTGACCTAAGGTGGAAAGTAAGGCAATATCAGCTGGAAGAGAGTTCCAGGATCTACTTACAGAGTTTGCAAAGAGAGAATCACCGGATGTGTTATTAATTTTGCTAGTCTGAATTAGTAGTTTGTTAGAGGATCGAAGCGGTCTAGGATTGTTATAGGGGGTGATAATATTTTTAAGTGCAGGAGTATTGTCCGGATTAGAGAGGATTTTATAGGCCATAATCAGTTGGTTATACTGGATTAGGCTGGGTAGTTCAAGCCACCCAAGCCGATTTAGATTAATGCAATGATGTGTCCTAAAAGGCAGCCCAGTGGCAAACCTGGCAATGTGGTTGTAGCAAATTGAGAGTTTGTCAAGGACAGTCTTGTTTAAAATTCGAGAGTAGAGGGGATGCATACAGAAGGGTTGAAAGAAGGTGAGAGCGAGCTATGGCAATTTTAGCTGAAGGGGTTAGGAAGGCTTTTATTCTGTAAAGTGACCCTAGTTTTTTATCGATGGTTTTGATAGTTTGGTTAACATGTAGGTCAAATTTTAGATTACTGTCTATGATGACACCTAATAGTTTTGTAGATGGGTCAGGGGAGATTATTGTGCCATCATTTGATTTTATGGTAAAGGTGAAAGCGGCAGACCTACGTGTTGGTGAAAATAACAGCATTTTAGTTTTTTGGGGATTTAGGATCAGACTATGTTCAGAAAGCCAGTTTTCTATTGTATTAAAGGTGGTCTGGGTAGCTGACCATAAAACTCTACTGGAGATGTGGCTGAGCAAATCAGAGTAGAGTCATCAGCATATTGGATACAGCTAACTTTTGGGATGACAGTATAAAGGTAGTTAATGAAGATGGAGAACAGCAAGGGCCCTAGTATAGAGCCTTGTGGTACTCCAAGGGTGTTGGGTAGAAGGTTAGAGAGTTTGTTCTGCCAGAGGACAGCCTGCTGTCGACCATTCAGGTAGGACTGAAACCATTGGAGGGCTCCAGTATCTAGACAGAATGTTTGCAAGGTGTGGATTAAAAGTTGGTGATCAACCATATCGAATGCCTTGGAAAGATCCAAAAAAAGAGGGCTGAGGATATATAATTATTGTTGCGATTATGGTTTATGGTGTTAGTAAAGGTTAGGAGGGCTGAGGTACTGCTGTGATGAGGACGGAAGCTATGCTGAGTGTCTGCCATAAGGCGATTTTGGATTAGGTGGTGCAGGAGTTGTCTATGAATACATTTTTTCATAATCTTTGCAAGTGGAGAGAGTATAGCTATTGGCCTATAATTGAAGAATTCAGTAGAGCTGCCTCCTTTGTGAAGTGGAATTACATAGGATATTTTCCAGATGGTGGGAATTTTAGCTTCTACAATGGTTCGATTGATTAGTATTGAGACGGGGTAAGCAATAGCATCAGCTGATTTTTGTAGGTACTCAGCAAGGAGTTGATCAGCAGAAAGTGTAGTGGGTTTTAATTTTTTGATCAAGGTACGGATAAGTGAAGTGGCGACTGGTTGGAAGCTGAATGAGAGTAGGTTTCTAGGGGTGCTACTTTCAGGACCAGGGGAGCTAGGAGGTAGTTGGCTAGCTAGGGCTTGAATTGTCTCAGTAAAGAATTGGTTAAAACTATCAGAAACCTCTTCAGGGGTTTTAGTCAACAGTAGCAGCAGGGATTGGGGTTGAAGTTTGTCCAGATGTAGTAGATTTAAACCTGCCCAAAACGTCTGAGGGTTATTTTGATTTACTGCCTGTAAATTACAGTAGTATTGTTTTTTGTCTTGTAAAACTGATTTTTTGGTTTCGTTCCTGGATTGCCTGTATTTAATGTGATCTTGAGGGTCTTTAGAAGAACGCCATAAAGCCCATGCTTCGTTTCCAAGGGTAATTTTGAGTTTAGACTCTATAGAAAGCCATGGTGCAGTTTTTGCCTTGGTTCTCTTTGCACGAACAGGTGCATGCAAATCAAGGATCTCAAGGAATTTGTTGTTAAAGTACGCTACTGATTCCTCTAAGGGGAGGTGTTTTAGAATAGACCAATTACATGAGTTTAGTTCTTGTTGGAATTTGGCAGGGTCAATGTTTTCATTGTTTCCAACCTTTCTGAGTAAGGGTTGTTGGGAATTAATGGTTTTGTGCTTAATTAAATATGTGAGAAGGTGACCGCTTAGACCATTAAGGAGGGTACCAGAGGTGTACAGTTGGGGGTGACTGTTTTATGAGTACCCAGTCAAGTATACTTTCTTTTTGGTTGGGTTTACCTATCCTGGTAGGGGTGGATAGGATTTGTGTAAATGTATGCAGGTTAATATGGGTGGTTGGGGATTCTGAGGAACAGGTGCCCCAGTCTATGTTAAAGTCTCCAAGTAGTAGGGTTTATTGGGGGTAGTGACACGACAGCCAGTGCAGGATATCTTCAAATGTAGATATATTGTTACCTGGGGGGAATGTACATACAGATGATATTAATGCATTTATTTTTATTAAGTTGCAATTTGGTGGCAAGAATCTCAGAGTTATTAATCTGAGGAGGTTGTATTACATCTATGGTGACATTCAACTCAGATTTATAGAGTACAGCTACCCCCCCCCCCTTCCTCGAAGCACGATCCAGCCTGTGTATGTTGTACCCAGGTGGTAACACTTCATTGTCTTTAGTGTTAGGTTTTAACCAGGTTTCAGATAAACAGAGAATCTCAGGGAAGTGGACACCCAGAAGTGCATGCAATTCATGTACCTTGTTATTAATGCTTCTAATATTGAGATGACAGACTAGGAGAGAGTTAGCTGGCCTATTAATTGTAGGTTTGTAGCTTAGATTGCAAGTAGAGGGAGAGTTAGCTGGCCTATTAATTGTAGGTTTGTAGCTTAGATTGTAAGTAGAGGGGGTATGTGTATCTGAAGTGAGTGGGCCATGGTTGGGGTGAATATCACCACCAAGTATTAGGTTGACTCTATATTTGGTGATGAACTTCATGAATTTGTTTATTAGTTTGTGGTAGTGTTTGGATCTAGAGCTAATGTGCCTGGGGTTGAGATGTTGACAGACTGAACAAGATGTTGGATAGGATCTGGTACTGTAAGTATGGTTGAAAGTGGAAGGATTTACAGCTGGGGTGATAGTATGGCCTTTTGGGACCTGAAATCCCGTGAGAAACTGGTTTTCATACAAAGTAAGGAGGTATGGTGTGAACAAGAGGGTATGTGTATCTGAAGTGAGTGGGCCAGGGTTGGGGTGAATATCCCATCAGACACAGACATCCTCCAGAAAGGTCTCATAGAAATGGATAACTGGTGCCAGAGCCATGGCCTTAAGCTAAATGCCAAAAAATGTATAGTCATACCCTTTGGGAAAAACAAGGTAACCCCTAATTACCACATAGGTGGTAATCCATTAAACACGGAAGTAGTTATCAGGGACCTGGGAACCCAAGTTGACAGTAACCTCTCTTTTGACACTCACATTGCCAAAGTGGTTAGGAAGACCTTCTACATTGCCCACCTGATCATGAAGGGATTCACATCCAGATCAGGAGAGGTCATTGTACAGTTGTACTCTTCACTTATCAGACCAATGATTGAGTACAACGCCCCATTCGGAATGTACCTTACCCGACACCTGCAGCAGTTGGAAAGACCCCAAAAGTTCCTCACCAAAAGGATAAAGGGGCTCAAACATATGTCATACGATGCCCGACTGAAGAAACTCCAGCTCGATTCAGTCGCATACCGTCTGCTCAGAGGTGATCTGTGCCTGACATACAAGGCCATGTCCAACCCGGAATTAATGGACATGCTCCACCTCAAAAAATCCAAATCCACCAGAGCCACGAGAGCAAGAGACTTAAACCTCAACACGGATATAAATAGGACGTGCTGGAGGGACAGATTCATCACCCAGAGACTCCCTACACTATGGAACAGAATCCCAGTCCATGTGAGGCAGAGCCCCTCACTGACTCTGTTCAAGAGAAATCTTGACGAGTGGATGGGAGATCGTAGGTTTACCCCGGGAATCATCTCTGTATCACTGCTGGACAGAGGCACAGCAAACTAATGGGTATAGTATTCTCATCCTAAGGGGTGGTGAAAGCCACACACACTCTGGCTAGGCTTATAAATGCCCTAGGGCAGATAGCCTAGTATGAACCTATGAAGTATTAGGTTGACTCTATACTTGGCGATGAACTTCATGAATTTGTTTATTAGTTTGTGGTAGTGTTTGGATCTAGAGCTAATGTTCCCAGGGTTGAGATGTTGATATACTGAACAAGATGTTGGATAGGATCTGGTACTGTAAGTATGGTTGAAGGATTTACAGCTGGGGTGATAGTATGGCCTTTTGGGACCTGAAATCCCGTGAGAAACTGGTTTTCATACAAGGTAAGGAGGTATGGTGTGAACAAGAGGGGTAGTACAGAGGATTATATCATTATCTGTGATTCAGCTAGTGAGTTAAGGAACTGTTTTACCTGGTGACGCAACACCAGAAGATAGAGTGGTGAGGTAAAGGTACTGGAAGGGGGATGGGAAAATGCCAGATGAAAGCTAATAGGTGCTATTAAAATGTAGGTAGTAGAATGGGGGTAGGTGGAATTATCCCAGATGAAAGCAGATAGAATCTAGAAAGTGGGGGAGTGGATCTAGAAAGTGGGGGAGTGGTAGTACTATAAATTTAGAGGTACTGGGGGTGGGAGGGGAGCGAAGAGAGCCCGAGCGTACAGCTCTTAATGCAAGAGTCAATTTACTTCAGTTACACAGGAAGGAGGCAACCACTCAAGTAGAAACAAAGAGCCCTATGGCTGATCATATGGGGACCTGCTTAATTACAAAGCACTGTAAGTGAAAGCTTAACAAATGTTTTGTGCGTGTGCAACCTACTCTGTTTAAATGTTGAGAGAAACAGATTGCAGTCCTGTAGACACCGTTTTGTAGGGAACTGTAGAGTTCAACTAGGAAAAGAGAAAAGCAGAGATTCTAGGGTAAGCATGAAGGCAACAGGCAGTTATTATATAATAATGCATTCAGAAAGGTTTCTTAGCTATAAATCTTAGTTCATTCTGAAGTATGCTACTTTACCCCCCCCCACCACCAAACCTAAGCAAGAGAGCAATGCAGTAAATAAACACTTGCCAGATTTTAAAGATATACCAGAAAAACTAAATCAATTATTCACAATTGTACAACTGGAAAATTGCCAGTAAAAGCACTTCAGGTATAGCTAGCCCAAGTTATTCAAGTCATAAAAGCACTTCTTCAATGTGTGTGTGCAATTTAAACATTAAAAAACACATGCAGCAAGGAGGAGCTCTGATTATACACTTTCTCTAGGTACAAGTTCAGTTTAAACAAATATTACCACAGAAATTCAGTAAAGTCACTAGCTACTTATAGAGCCTCTGGAAAAAAAAAAAAAAAGAGAGCAGTCTGTGCAGAATCAGAATTTAGCAGCAGGTCATTCAGTTACACAAAAAAAAAAAAACAGTAAAAGATGCATACAATGAAGAAACTTACACTAAGTCACACCAGGTCAACCATGGGGGGGGGGGGGGGTCCTAAGCACCTATACTGAATTGTAGCAGTTTAAACTGTTGAGGAAAGAGGGGGATGGGGGAAAAGAGAAGGCAGTGGGAGTGGTTACAGGGGATACCCTGATTGACTCAAGACACCACATCAGAGATAAGTTGAATGTAAGGGCCTAAAATCTGCATTCAGCACTGTGTTATTTGCACTCAGTACTTTAATTTTAATGTTACTTGCACTCAGCACTGTAATTTCACTTATGTTTAGCAGGAAAGACAGACCAACAGTATACAATTTTGGGAATTTTTACAAGGGTTACTTGTTCAAATGTCAGGCTATTGCAGTTTACAATGTTTCCTAAGGTGTCCTAAAGCTATAAGGTAAGTATTACAGCTCTTAATGTAAGAGTCAATTTACTTATAGGTTCATAGGTTTATACTAGGCTATCTGCCCTAAGGCATTTATAAGCCTAGCCCAAAGTTTTGTGGCTTACGCCACCCCTTATATGAAAAAATACTGTGCCCATTAGTTTGTTGTGCCTCTGTCCAGCAGTGGCACAGAGATGATTCCCGGGGTAAACCTACGATCTCCCATCCACAGGTCAAGATTTCTCTTGAACAGAGCCAGCGAGGTGCTCTGCCTCACATGGACCGGGATTTTATTCCACAGCATAGGGTGTCTCTGAGTGATAAATCTATCCCTCCAGCACGTCCTATTTATATCCGTGCTAAGGTTTAAGTCGCTTGCTCTAGTGGTTTTGGTGGATTTGGATTTTTTGAGGTGGAGCATGTCCATTAATTCCGGGTTGGACATGGCCTTGTATGTCAGGCACATGTCACCTCTGAGCAGACGGTATGCGACTGAATAGAGCTGGAGTTTCTTCAATCTGGCAGCATATGACAGATTTTGAAGTCCCTTTATCCTTTTGGTGAGGAACTTTTGGGGTCTCTCCAATTGCTGCACATGTCGGGTGAGATACATCCCGAATGGGGCATTGTACTCTATCATTGGTCTGATAAGTGAAGAGTACAGGGGAACAATGACCTCACTAGATCTGGATGTGAATCCCTTCATGATCAGGTGGGCAATGTAGAAGGTCTTTAACCACTTTAGCAACGTGAGTGTCAAAAGAAAGGCCACTGTCAACCTGGGTCCCCAGGTCCCTGATAACCTCTTCTGTGCTTAGTGGATTGCCACCTATATGGTAGCTTGGGGTTCCCTTGTTTTTCCCGAAGGGTATGACTATACATTTTTTTTGCGTTTAACTTCAGGCCATGGTTCTGGCACCAGCTGTTTCCGCGAGTCCCTTCTGAAGGATATCCGTGTCCGATGCACTTTCCACTATGGCGCCCAGTTTGCAGTCGTCTGCAAACTTTGTCAGCCAAAGTCCTCCCATGTTGGCCTGTACCTCTGAGAAGTAGATGCTGAACAATAGGGGGCCAAGGACCGAGCCCTGTGGGACACCACTTGTGACCGGCTTGGAGTCTGACATAGCGCCAGCAACTCTAACCCTGTGGGTTCTGTCCTTAAGCCAGTTTGCAACCCATCTTGTGACATATGGGTTTACATTTAAGCTGGTAAGTTTTTCTACAATACCCGAGTGGGGTATTGTGTCGAAAGCCTTTGCAAGGTCAAGGTAGGCTGCATGGACTGCCTTTCCCTCATCAATGGCCTTGGTGACTGTTTCGAAGAAGTCGACAAAGTTCAAAAGGCATGATCTGCCCTTGACGAAGCCAAACTGGGTCGGGTCCAATGTCTGCAAGTCCCCTATATCTTTGTTTATGAGCTCCATTATGATCCTCTCCATAGCTTTGCAGACTAGACTTGTTAAGCTTATGGGGCGGTAATTACCAGGGTCCATAGAGGCACCGCCTTTGTGGAGTGGGACCACAGTTGCCATACGCCACTCCTTGGCACGTATCCTGTGGTAAGGCTGAGATTAAACAGCTGCCTTATGTGCGGGTTTAATCACTTACACTATAACTTCAATTACAGGGGAAGGAGGCAACCACTCATGTAGAAACAAAGAGCCCTATGGCTGACCAATATGGTGACCTGCTTAATTACAAAGCACTGTAAGTGAAAGCTTAACAAATGCTTTGTGTATGTGCAACCTACTCTGTTTAAATGTTGAGAGAAACAGATTGCAGTCCTGTAGACACCGTTATGTAGGGAACTGTAGAGTTCAAACTAAGGCACACCAGGTCAGCCGAGGGAAATCCTAAGCACCTAGATTTGATGTATTTGATGCATGTACAGATTTCTTGGGTTCACTGGACTGGTGTTCCTACTGGGTCAATCAGTTCTGTTTATTGTAGGCCTGAACATCACCTTTATGCCCTATGCTACAAGGGGCATTTGGGTGATGTTCTGTGTACCTTTTAAATAAGCAACAAGTAGTCTTGGTAGACTGACCAGATGTTCTGGCCTCTGTGGCAGGGAATCCCATATGTTAAAAGAATACACAACTGTGCTTTCCTAACTAAGACACCTGGTGGCTTGAAGTCCCTAACCTACAAAAGGAGGCTTAAAACAGTATTCATTTTCCTGAATTCTAACAGGCTGTTTGATAACCTAAGCATTGCAACTACATTTTTTGTCTGACTCTTCATAAGCCAAATAGCTACACTACAATGGCGTAGCAGGGGGAGGGGGGTGTAAAGAGCGGTTTGCCCTGGGTGGCACTTTTTTTTTTTTTTTTTTTTTTTTTTTTACTTCATTCGCCAACAGACTGTCATATTTACATTTTAAAAAATTGGTGTTTTTAAGGGCCTTGACAAGAAATTTGCTAAAACAGGTTTTGTATCAACATGCATTTTCTGAATATAAAGTCTGAAACTTAAATGTGCAGCAGCATACAGCTCATCTCTCCAGATTTTCGCCTCATATACGTTTGGTCTGTCCTCATACAATTTGTGGTTTTCTGGCAAATCACTGAGGATTGAAGAACTCACTAAATAACGATATACATTTGAGATCCATCCCTATTTTTTGGGGCTTTGCATCCCCCCGCAATTATTTTAAGTTTTGCCCAGATTTCTTGTGCTAAGAAGTTGAGAAGAATCAGCTGTGTGCGTCATTTAGTGACTTCAATCCAATGATTTTCCAGAAAACCACAAAATTAATGAGGCACAGACCAAAAATGGGAGGCAAAAATCTAGATGGTTAAGAGGTATGCATAGTCGTTAGATTGGACCAATGAGTCAGCAACCACCAGTGTGGTGTGTAGCTGTGCCATATTTGTAAGAACTAGATCCAAAATGGAAAATGGAGAAGTGACCGTGTCTGTGCTACCTTTCCACCCACATGCAATTTTAAATTCAAGACTATGTACCATTTTTGAGTTGCTGTGAAGTATTCCTTTCAATGAAAGGAGTGGCAAGTGATTTGATCAGCATCCTTTCAGAAAACAAGTTTGCAGGTTTAGGAACTGTGAAATAATTCACATATGCATACAAAATACATAAGGCAGCTTGGTTTGTGAGGCACAAGGGGAAAATTAGATATTACTTACGAAAGATTTGCAAATTATCTAGCAATTTTGGTAATTTTACAGAAGATGAGTTAGGAACTGGCAATATTATAGAATGCCAACTATTTCAACTTACATTAATGAAAACAAGTGCAAAGCAATATACATTTGATGATGGTACTGAATGCAAGTAGAAAAGTATAGTGCGTGTTTGCTAATGTATTTATGTCAGCTATTTCAAACAATGCAAAGGATGGATATTAATGTAGCAGTACACATCTGGGATGTGTAGGTAGAGACATCAGAAGTAGAAATTAAATTATGACAACTTGGAATACATATAGAGTAGTCAACAGAGTAACGCGAAGATGGAGACACATACAGCGTAGGGAAACAAGAGCGGTAAAGTGTCTGTATAAAAAAATGAAGACACTGAAAATAAAAAGAATATATCACAGCTATTCTACAAGTTGTACAAAACACTGCATGACACTTTGCCGGTCCAACAACTAGCTAAATCCTAAACATGATGGTTAGACATAAGTTATGTTACTTAAAGTTACAAGCACTGGAAATATGAACTCCAAAGAACTACTAAAAATCAAGATGATTTAATGCGTTCATAGGGAGGTACTAGGCTATTGGGCCCTAGGGCCTATATAAGCCCAGCCAAAAGGTAACCTGGCTTTTGCCACCTTAAAAAATTATTTTCTTGTGCCACTGTCGAGCAGAGCCACAGAAGTGATCCCTGGGGTGAATTTCCTATTTCCCATCCAATCATCAAGATTTTTCTTGAAGAGTGCTAATGAGGAGCTTTGTTTGATATAGATAGGTAGTTTGTTCTAGAGTATGGGAAGTTTCTGGGACAGGAGTCTATCCCTCCAGCATGCTCTGTTGATTGTGGTGACAAGGTTTAGGTCCCTAGAGCGTGTAGCTCGGTGGGATTGGGATTTCTTTAAGTGGAGCATGTCCAAAAGCTCTGGGTTTGACATAGCTTTTAGGCAAAGATTGAATCTTGAGTAGGCGATATGCGACGGAGTAAAGCTGCAGTTTTTTGAGACAGTCTGCGTGGGGCATCTGTTTGAGGCCGGTAATCCTCTTTGTGAGGTATTTCTGCAGCCTTTCCGGTTGTTGTAGATGTCTTGTGAGGTACCTACCAAAAGGGCCGTTGTACTCTATAATGGATTTAAGGAGTGACGAGTAGAGGGGAAAATGACCTCTTTTCCTGGATGATAAACCTTTTGTGATGAGGTGTGTCACATAAAAGGATTTCCTGACTACTGTGGAGACGTGATTATCACAGGAGAGACTACTGTCCACCTGTGCCCCAAGGTCTCATCACATTTTCGGTGTTAAGTAGACTACTGCCTATGTGGTAGCTCATGGGTACAGAGTTTTTACCAAAAGGGATGACAATGCACTTTTTGGCAGTGAGCTTGAGGCCATGGCTTTGACACCAGGAATCTGTCTCAGCGAGGCCCTTTTGTAGGATGTCAACATCTTTTGGAGTTTTGATTATGGCTCCTAGTTTGCAGTCATTTGCAAACTTCGTTAGTCAAATACCTTCTGTGTTTGGTATCAACTTCTCTAAAGTACAGGCTACCAGGAGAGGACCCAGAACTGAACCCTGTGGTACTCCGCTTGTCACTGGTCTGAAGTTGGATTTGGAGTCCGCTACTTTCACAGTGTGGGTTCTGTTAGTGAGCCAGTTGGCAACTCATCTTGTGACATAGGAATTTATACCTAAGTTTAGTGATTTTATCTACAATTCCAGAGTGGGGGATGGTGTCGAAAGCCTTGGCGAGATCTAGATAGGCTGTGTGAACTACCTTACCCTCATCTACAGCTTTGGTGACTGCTTCAAAGAAGTCTATCAGGTTTAGACGACATGATATGTCTTTTACAAACCCAAACTGGGTGGGGTCCGAGTTTGGAGATTACCAGTGTCATTGTTTATAAGTTCCATGATGATACGTTCCCATAGCCTTGCAGACCAGGCTCGTCAGGCTAATGGGGCGGTAGTTTCCAGGGTCCGTGGTGGCTCCCCCTTTGTGGAGTGGGATAACCATCGCTGTGCACCATTCAGTGGGCACATAAGCCTGAGGTGAGGCTATGATTGAACATGGTACTTGGGTGGAGTGCCAGTTCGTTCTGTAGTTCATGTAGAACACAGCCTGGGATGTTGTCAGGTCCCATAGATGCTGTGCTCTTGGCTTTGGAGAGTTTTTTTTTTTTTTTTTACCTGTGCAGCCGTGATTACTGGAACTTTGGATTCTTCCAGTATAGAGATGGGCCCTTTAGGGGATGAGAGGGGGATAAAGTTAGCAATTAACCTATCTGCCAGGATGTTGGCAATATCAGTTGGTTCTGTATATTTGGTGCCACTGTGCTGTAACTCAGAGCAGATCTGAGTGTTGCCATTGAGATTCTTGGCATAGCTATAGAATGCTTTGTGGTTGTCTTTAGAGACAGTGGTGATTTTGTTTTCGTAACTAGCTTTGGGGGGATTTTGAGGGATCTCAGCTTCTTACTGAGGCTGACCAGGGAGTTCCTACAATCATGGGATTTTACTCTTTTCTGCAACAGTTTCTTTCTTCTGTTGTAGAATTTGTTTATGGCAAGGGACCACCAAATTGGCTTCCTTTTTTGGAGGATTTCTGTTAGGGATTGCACGATCCATGCACTCGTGTAAGTGCTTATAATGTGCATTTGTGTAGGAATCAGAAGTCATACCTCTATTGTTCGTCAGCACGGGTGTTGTGAGGTTTGCCACTTCTGTCTTAAGAAGCCTTAAGTTTGCTTTGGAGAAATGTTTTACAGTGGTTTCCCTAATGAGAGAGGGATGAGGATGTCTAGGGTGATTAGCTTGTGGTCGGATCTGACCAACGAGGAATTAACCTCTTGTGTTGCACCGGTTGCCCATGTTGGTAATAACCAGGTCTAGGATATTGCTGCCCCTGGTGGGGGTGTGGATAAGTTGATCCAAGGCATTGGAATTTATGAATTCCAGAAAACGTTGAGCATCAGAGTTGGTACACGAGTAGTTTTCCCAGTTAATGGTGGGGTAGTTGAAATTGCCCATTATTAGGGTGTTAGGTTGTACTCTAATATTTTCCAGTGTATCAAGAAATGAGGAGTGGGAATCCTGGGGCATGGTGAGGGATCTGTAGCAAGCTACAATTTGGATTGCAGTCTTGCCCAGAGTTAGTTTCACTTGGATAATCTCGGATGCATTATGCTGAGCAACTAGCCTGGAGGTGTGGATATCCTTAATGAATATGGACACGCCTCCGCCTTTAGTGTTTCGGTCCAGATTAGATGGCCGAAAGGTGTGGTATGAATTATAGCCTGGTAATGCAGGGGTACTCGCTGGAGCCTTGAACCAGGTCTCTGTCACCGCACAAATGTAGATGTTCTCCATTTTAAGGAGTGCCTCGAGCGAGTGCATTTTGAGGTGCAATAGCTTGAAAATGTTCAGTGCCAATAGTCAAAAGTAGAAAAAAAAAACAGAGTCAAAGAAAAAAGGGATAAATAACATTATTGAAATGTTCTGCATTTAATGATTAGGGTTTCTTACATACAGAAAGACTTAATATTGTGTTGTACTTTAAGGGGGGGGTTCAGTCCTGAGTATGACCTCCTTTGGATGAGATGCCTAGAAACTCTGAAGCTGTTGTTGGTTTCTCATCCATTCCTTATTGCAATATTAGTAGTTTATTTTTTTAATGGAACGTAAAGCAATTTATTCTTCAAGGGGAAAGCAGCACTTTATTTGTGGATGAAACCATGAAATATAAAGTTTGCTGGCAGAAACCATTTCGTTACACATCTCTTCAATGTGCAATTTAGATAACTTTTACTTCTGCAGAGACTGTGCATATTTACTTACATCATGGATTAAAATGACAGAAGTTTGAATAGACTTATGATGGAAATGTTCTGAGTTGGACAGTTTTGTCATTATTGGTTCATACATTTTGATTCATTGCTTACTGGAAAAATGTTCAAAACAAATTTAACACACCTAACAAGTGTGCTGTATTATACAAGGAATATAATTTAATACAATCAGGAAGGTGAATAAAAAGAACACATGCATGTTTGCATGGTCCTAAATATGTGCGCAGGGGACCTATGATTTGAAGAAAGCCCAAAGGTCAACATTACCCACCACTGCCCAGTTGCATTGGCTTTTAATGTGAGTTTCAAGGGCAGGGAAGCTTTAATGCCAAGTCTGTTATCCTGAGACTACTTCTTTAGTCAGCAAACGCCTATTAGTGTTTGCGCTACGCAATTTAAAAAATGTTTTAAATGAAATCCAAATAATCATTGTAGAAGTTAAACCGAAAACAACAATCTGAACATTACAGTGTTTAAGGTCAATGGGGAGTGCCTTTTTTAGGCAAAGCACAAAAGACAAACCCACCTCCATAGGTATCACAAGGGATAATAAACTAAGAGCAATGCTACTCAACGCCAGAAGTCTAAACCTCAAGATGCACGCACTCTAAACTCTCCTTAGCATGGGGAACATCGATATCTGTGCAGTAACAGAAACCTGGTTCAAGGCTCCCGAGAGCACCCCAGCACTACCAGGTTATACCTCATACCATGCTTTTCGGCCCCAAAACTTGGACCGAACCACAAAAGGAGGGGGAGTATCGATATTCATCAAAGATACCCACACCTCCAGGTTGGTGGCAAAGCACGAAGCATCAGAGACTATCCATGTGCAACTAACAGTGGGTAAAACTGCCTTCCAGTTTATAGCCTGCTACACACCACCCTCCCAAACCCAGGAACCCCACTCGGCCTTCCGGAGAACACTGGAAAAATATGAAGGTCTCTCCAAACACCATTATATTGGGAGACTTCAACTACCCAAACATAGGCTGGGAGCATTACTCTAGCTCCAACACCCTAGCCCAAAGGTTCCTAGAATTTATAAACTCAAATGCTATGGAACAACTTGTTACCACTCCCACAAGAGGGGAAAACATACTGGACCTGATCATCACCAACATGGGGACTCTATGCTCCAGACCAGAAGTGTATCCTTCACTGGTAAGATCAGACCATAAACTAATCTCTCTGGATATTCACATCCCGACCCCACCCCCTGCCCAGAAAACCACAGTGAAAAACTTCTCTAAAGTAAATTTCACTATCCTCAAAACCGAGGTGGAATCCTTCAAAGCCCCCGGGCCTGTGGAAAATAAGGCCCAGACCGCAGAATCCTTTATAAACGCATTCTATGAACACCTTCAGGAATGCATGGATCATGCGATCCCAAATAAAACCAAGACCCAATCCTCCAAAGGCAGACGTCCTGCCTGGTGGACCCCAGCCATAAACAAACTATACAATAGAAGGAGGAAGCTACTAAATGATAGAGCAAAATCCCAAAAAGGGAAGGCATCACTGATCAGTATTAGCAAAAAACTACGGGCACTCATAAAATTGTCTAAGGACAGCTTCGAGAGAAAAATTGCACAGGACACTAAGGATAATCACAAGGCTTTCTTTAGTTATGTTAGGAACCTGGGTGGTAATTCCCAGATATGCTCAGAATTAGTCCAAAATGACAAAAAATACACTGAACCCACAGACATTGCCAACATCCTAGCTGACAGGTTCAGCGCAAACGCCCCCCCCCCACCAAAAGGGCAAATATCTATCCCAGCAGAGTGCTGCCCCCCTGACAGATGCTCAGGTAAGAGCCACCCTCTCCAAAGCAAAAAACACAGCATCAATGGGACCAGACGGTGTCCCGGGCTGCGTCCTACATGAACTCCAAGAAGAGCTAAACCCAAACATAAAACTACTGTTCAATCTCAGCCTTACTACAGGATATGTGCCCAAAGAGTGGCGTACAGCAACAGTGGTCCCTCTCCATAAAGGTGGTGCCTCAACGGATCCTGGAAACTATCGCCCCATAAGCCTAACTAGCTCGGTCTGCAAAGCTATGGAAAGGATCATCGTGGACCTCCTAAATAAAGATATTGGGGACCTACAGACACTGGATCCTACCCAGTTCGGCTTTGTTAAGGGCAGATCCTGCCTCTTAAACCTGGTTGATTTCTTTGAAACAGTCACCAAGGCCATTGACGAGGGGAAGGTGGTCCACACAGCCTACCCGGACCTCACAAAAGCCTTCGATACAATACCCCACTCAAGCATTATAGATAAGCTCACCAGCTTAAATATAAACCCCTATGTCACTAGATGGATTGCAAACTGGCTTAAGGACAGAACCCACATGGTTAGAATTGCTGGAGCCATGTCAGACTCCAAACCAGTTACAAGTGGTGTCCCACAAGGCTCAGTCCTGGGACCTCTCTTGTTCGGTATACATTTCTCGGAGGTACAGGCCAACACGGAAGGACTGTGGCTGACCAAGTTCGCAGAGGACTGCAAACTGGGCACCATAATCGACTCTCCAGCCGACACAAGCATCCTCCAAAAGGGCCTCATAGAAACAGACAACTGGTGCCAGAGCCATGGCCTCAAGCTAAACGCCAAAAAGTGTTTAGTCATCCCCTTTGGCAAAAACAAAGTGCCCACAAATTACCACATAGGTGGTAATCCATTAAGTACAGAAGAAGTAATTAGGGACCTGGGGACCCAAGTTGATAGCAATCTCTCATTTGACAACCACGTGGCCAAAGTGGTTAGAAAAACATTTTATATATCCCACCTAATCATAAAGGGATTCACATCTAGATCAGGGGAGGTCATCGTGCCTCTTTACTCATCCCTCATCAGGCCCATAATTGACTACAATGCCCCTTTTGGGATGTACCTTACCAGACACCTGCAGCAACTGGAAAGACCCCAAAAGTACCTCACCAAGAGGATCAAAGAGCTCAAACAGATGCCATATGCTGCCCGGTTAAAGAAACTCCAGCTCTACTCAGTGGCATACCGCCTGTTCAGAGGCGATCTGTGCCTGGCGTATAAAGCCATGTCCAACCCAGAATTAATGGACATGCTGCACCTCAGAAAAGGGCATAGCAAAATAAATTTAAAATGGGTGGCGAAAGCCAAACACATTCTGGCTAAGCTTATAAATGCCCTAGGGCAGATAACCTAGTATGAACCTAAAAAACTTGCACTTCTACAGTACACAAAAATAGACTATGTTAAAAAGGAGGTGGGACACTATCATCATCACAAGTTCTAGCATTTATTAGTCTTCTTTATACACTACATTACACAAACAGAAGTGTTTGCAAAACCAAACCATCACAACACAAGCCTATCTTTACCCAAACTAAATAATCCCGACATTAGCCTCCCTCCACTGCAAAACTTAGCTATACTAAATTAGAATAAAACACAGAGCAATGTTACTGCCATCAGCTACTGTAACTGGCAACTATTCCTTCTAGCAGCACATACTAAAAAGGACAAGAATTCTTAATATGACAAACAAAAAGCCGAAAGGGAAACCTGTATAGCAAACTTTCACTATGCATTACTGCCATATAGACATACATCTGCTAAAGGATACGGTCCTGCACACGAATAATGTACATTACCCAAATCTACCTGTGCTATTGAGAGCTTCTTCTGTACTGCAGCAATCTAAAAAGTTGCAATAGAAGTTGCGGTGCGAAAGAAAACCAGTAAGAGCTGAGGCCAACGTGATAGCAATACCAACACTTATAGGTTCTATGGCTTCGGTGATAACTGGCAGCAAAAGAAGAAAGGACCACAGAACCCTGACACAACAGTTCATGGCACGGCCGTCCACCGTACCCGTAAAGGAAAAACAAAACTAATAACAACTAAAGCGGAAACCAGTAAACATTGAAATAACACTGTCTACCGTTACTACGTAACATACTAAAATTGCATAGCACAAACGGAAGTAGTTGTCGACCGACAGCTTATTTCCTGCTGTTCAAACGATAGCTTACTTCCTGCTATTCAAATCTGCCCCTCAAATGACGCCGCCATAATTGTGAGGGTATTTAACACTGAGTTTTGATCACAGAAAGTGTATATGGAATCGTTTTAATTTAATCCCCACCTAAGCGACAGATTGCAAACATAAAACCTGAGATGTCCAAACCTCAATCAAGAAATTTCAAGCAGGACCAACCCCACCCACAAATTCGCATAACAGTGTTATGAATGGTATTATATGCCAGTTATGTTTAGCTGTAGAAAACCCCTCCCCTTACCGTGTGTTGTAGCAAACTCCGCCTGTAGGCTTTCTGTTTTTTTCTGCTGCTCAACTCTCACAAGCCTTGCCTTTCTTCGCTAAGACAGAGACACATTTTCTACGATCATTTAGTTAAATGCTGCAAACTATGACAGCTCGCAATATTTTATCTGCAGAATAGAGACGGGGTTGTGGGAGTTGTCAGCAGTCACGACTGGAGTCTAGCAATCAGATTTGGTCTGAGCTTGTCAGGTGTTTTCTAGTCATTCAAAGAACCAACACATTTCTGAAGTGTATTTTTCAGTAAACTTTATCAAGTAGTGCACCCCCACGCCTTGGTGCTGTCTCATAATAAGATTGTGCAGTTCCCACTCCACGTAACCGAATTAATTTTCAGGGTGCTACATTCCTAACTGTAGAATAGATGGGCGCAAAAAAAATCCAGGCACTTCTTGAAAATAAGCCACAAGACTAGTGGGACTAACCCAGTGAAGAATTTCGAAAAATGTTTCTTGATTTTTTTTATTACCTTCTATTTTGTTATGTTTCTCCAAAATGTTATGGATTTCTGACAAATCCTTGATTGCAGTCACTTCTTCTTTTGGCTTTTCCCAGTTAGGGGTTGTCACAGCAGATCACCTGTCCACTCATGATTGGCAGTGGAGTTTTACGGTGTCAAGTTGCCAGCCTAGTGCCCAACCTTCCACAGAAGGCATGCACTCACACCTAGGGCCAATTTAGAGTGTCCAATCCACATACAACATGTCTTTGGGAGGAAACCAGAGCACCCAGAGGAAACCCACGCGACCACAGGGAGGACATGCAGAATCTGCACAGAAGGCACCTCAGTCAAGGATCGAACCAGAGAAGCTCTTGCTGTGAGGTGGCAATGCTAACCACTGCACCACCGCAGCTGCCATTTCATAATCCCCACTCCTTCAAAATATTATTCTGCATGTATTGTTCCCACAATTTCCATTTTATTCTGTATCATTCACTCCTTCTCTTTTCTAAAGATTCCATTTATTATGCAAATTAGGCTCAGCTACACTGCGCATTATGAATCACACTATAGTACAAGTGTCTATCTTCCTTATATGTACAAGTGCAATTGGCTCAAAGTACATACTGTTTCCTCTGCATATGACTAAACTTAATGAAACCCAACTTAGGACAATTAGACTGTGCGGATCTGCTGTGGGTATTTCTGTTCAGGACCATGCTTTGTGATAATCATTGCTGATAATTTGTGCATAGCTGATTTGCATATATGCATAGTGCTGCTGTTTGTCAATTGCCCTTATGATTCTGTGAACTACGAGACTATGAATGCCACAAGTTTTTTTTCTTTGTTTTAACTGGCATGATGGCAGAGATGAAACTTGATCATTAGCAGACAAATGCACTGAGTGGAGTCATCTTCATGTTAACACTCAGCAGAAGTAAAGAAGGCTTAAAAGTCTGAGCTTTCCTTTGTATACGAGTAATAATAATGGATCTGTTTTCCATATATAACTTTTGTACTCTGGGGTGAAATGTCTCCAGTATAAATATGTTCAATAGTTCAAAAACTGAATCAAGGTCAATGAAAAAGTACACAATGCAGGAAAGAGTTTACAAATATCCATTTTTTCTTTCTGTCTTCATTATCTCATTAAGAGTTATTTTAGACTCCATTGTTTCGGCCAACATACCGATAACAAAACAGTACTATAAAATAACTTTTAAAAAGTGCAGAATGCTTATATACTTAAGTTCATAGATGTGTACTAGGCTAATGGCCCTGGAGCCTTTACAAGCCTAGCCCATAGGATTATCCTGGCATCGTGCCACCCAACCTTAGTTCCTACTGCCTCTGTCGAATAGAGCCACTGGAGTGATCCCCAGGGTGAATTTTCTATTTCCCATCCACTCATCAAGATTTCTCTTGAAGAGGGCCAGTGAGGTGCTCTGCTTGACATGTATGGGAAGTCTATTCCATAGCATGGGCAGTCTCTGGGTTATGAACCTGTCCCTTCAGCATGTTCTGTTGATTGTGGTAATGAGGTTGTGGTCTCTGGAGCGTGTGGTGTGGAGGGATTGGGATTTCTTTAGATGCAGCATTTCTAACAGAGCTGGGTCAGACATGGCTTTGTAAGTCAAGCAGAGATCACCTCTAAGTAGGCGATATGAGACAGTGAATAGTTAGAGTTTTTTGAGTCTGTCCATATAGGACAAGTGTTTAAGGCCTAGGATCCTCTTTGTGAGGTACATTTGCGCCCTCTCCAGTTCTTGCAGGTGTCTAGTGAGGTACATGCCAAATGGGGCATTGTACTCGATGATTGGCCTAATGAGGAAAGAGTCGAGGGAGACAATGACCTCTTTCTTCCTGGATGCAAAACCCTTAGTAATGAGAAGTGAAACATAGAAGGACTTCCTTATCTGTTGTGTTCAGCACATGTGCTGTTTTTTCAAGAATATTGCTAGAATGATTATTAACTTTGAAAGAGAAGCACTGCACATTTACTTATTGAAATTGGTGTTTTTTTATGTTTCTGACTGCTCTAATGATGGCAACCCTAAACTATGAACAAAGAACAAAATAATTAAGGAGAAAGTGCCCCAAATCAGATATGGGGTTAGATTAATGAATGTCTACACTAATTGCAGCTATCATGTATGCATTATGCATTCCATGCATACTACATCTCACATTTCAAATTTATTAAATGGCTCTTCACATAGTGTAGAGCTGCAATACATGAGTAAATGGCAAATTATGCTAATGGCAGCATAAGTAGCTGAATTACATGCTAATTAACCAATCCAACATGGCAGCGCTATTCAGGAAGCTATAAAGCAATCTTGTACACACAGTGTAGCCATTTGCCTTGAAATCCAAACTTTTTTTGATTATAGCCAAGATTACACTTAGACAAAACATGTTAGCAGCTGGTGCTGCCAGACCTTGGCCAAGAAGAGCAAAAGACAAGTGTTTAGGTTGCATTTGACTTACCATGGATTGCATTACACAGAAACTGTAGAGCAATAGTGGGTAAACAGGGAAACACTAGGAGAAATGTGCAAAAACTTTTGCCCTCACCTGAGGCCCCAGGGAAATCATGTAGAACTCCTCCTAGTGGAAACAAAGGTTTGTGTAACATTACATACACTAGCTACAGGTACTTTCCAGAGAACCACATAGGCTATATTAGGGGGTGTCAAAGGCCTCAGCTTTCAGAATATTACATCAGTTTCTAAATGCAATGTTACAACATGCAAGGGAGCATATCTGTTTCCCACTCATCCCACAGAAGAGAGCAAAACCATGCAGTAATTTTATGCAACAGCACACTTCCCTGATGTTTTAGGGGCTACAGATTGCAAACACATAGAAATAAAAGCTCCACCCAGGGAACATGGAAGGAGGTACATTAACAGGAAAGGATACCATCCCATAAACTGGCAGGTTGTCTGTAATGCTCAAGGGATCATCTACAATGTCTACAGGTAACACAGGCAGTTTTCATGACATACATATGGCACACTTGTGAGCTGTATGCAAGGTTGGCTAAAGGTGACTTTCCACAAGGGCATTTATTGGGGCATGCATGTTATACACTGGAATCGTGACTCATGATACCCAGAATCCTAATGAACCTACTGAGCAAAGATACAATAATGCTCACTCTTGGACTAGGAATATCATAGAACATGTATTTGATTTGATTAAATCAAAGTCAGACATTTCAGGAGGTGCCCTGCAGTACGACCCAGCAACCTCTGCCAAAATAATCACAGTTTGTTCCATGTTGCACAATATCATTCTCAGGAGACAGCCTCAACAAGGACAACTAAGGACCTGACCACAGTTTCCAGTACCACATGCAGGACCAGCATGTCCAGAAAATACAGATGAAAAATCAGAGGAAAAACCATCATGTGCAGATGCTGCTGGCAGACATAGGCATGCACAATATACCATGGTTCTAGCCAAGCGCCAAAGGATAACGTGCACACAAACATTGAATACATAAATGAAAGAATAACATCCTTAGTACATACAAATATTGAAAATCTTCCTCTTCTTCTTTTGGTTGCTCCCATTAGGGGTTGCCGCAGTGGATCATTAGTGTCCGTAGAATGAGTGGCAGTAGAGTTTTTAAGGTGCTGAGTTGCCAGCCCAGTGCCCGACCTTCCTCAGAAGGCACACACTCACAACTAGGGCCAACTTAGAGTGGTGTCCAATCCATCTAACGGATGTCTTGAGAATGTGGGAGGAAACACATGCGAACACAAGGAGGATATGCAGACTCTATACAGAAGTCACCCCAGCTGAGAGAACCTCTTACTATGAGGCAACAACGCTAATAGAAAATGCCTGCCAGACTGCACAACCTTTTTGCTTAAACATGTACTGGTTGTCTTCTGTTATCATCAGACAGAGGCAACCCCCCAAAAAAGACATCTAGCATCTGCATTTTTACCAAGGGAAGTCTAGAACCTGTTTAGAAAAAAAACAATAAAGCTACTTAATGGATTACTGCGTTACACAAATTCTCATACGACCATAAGGTGATACATGCTTAGGTGTACAGTAATAGCTTATGAGTGATGTTTGCAATACACATCAATTGGTTTTGCCAAGTATCAAGCATTTCAGTTGGCTACTCTATATAAACCAGCCAGCTGCTCACTGTTAGCATCATTTGCACAAGTATTGCAGTAAGCAATACCTGTGCAAATACTTAAGTACTTAAGTAAGCAATACTTAAACATCAACTTTGCATGAATAAGAACGGTAACAGAAATACAGTGATGGTCAACAATTACAGAAACAATCATTCACAACTGATTATGGATTATGATTAATGTAATTCATTCTGCAATGCACTTACATTAAAGGAAGGTTCTGAGTAAGCAAGCAATAGCTATCCATTCTGTGCATTAGCCATAAATGCAACCTGAACTCACAAAGAATTGTGCAAAGGTCAGGGCATAGTCATCATCACTGGAAAGGGTGGGAGAGAGAGAGCAGGTGGGTAAGCTTGACACCAAAGAAGTCAGTGTGTGCAATTAAAACAAAAATGTATTCCATAAGTATCCAAATTGCAGGGCCATTAACAAGATAGGTATAGCAGTCAACAGTACTGCTTAAATAAGCAGTGTGTGTGTGTGTGTGTGTGTGTGTGTGTGTGTGTGTGTGTGTGTGTGTGTGTGTGTGTGGTAGTATGGTGAAGAATTTGTTGAGTGTGTGTGTCTGCATGAACACAATCAAGCAATGTGCTAGAACTACATCCTATCATGTCGGACAGGTGTTAGCCATGCATGGTAGACTAGTGGGTTCTGAGTCATTGACCACAACCACAGGAATTACTTTTGCCAGGAGTTGCACTGCTAGTTCCATGGCCCTGGATAGAATTTGGCGTGCTACCTAAATGTGAATGATGCCTGCTGAATGAGTTGTCATCATGACCATGTCCAGAACCATGACCACGAAGCCTAGCACATCTGGGTGGGGATACCACAATTAATGATGGAGCAGTGAAAGTAGTGCCACTACTGGAGTGGGATCTTGCATGGCCATGTTGGCTAACACTGGAAAATGAGGAAACCAAACAAATCCAATAGCACAGCATAAAACCCAAAGCTCTTCAATGGAAACAAGGTAAAACTTTACAATAGCTGTGAATCAATAACACTGGACACTATGATTCAAATACAAGATAAGGGTTTATATCTTCAATTATATTGACTTATTAGAGACTTCAGATGAATAAGTTGGTCATATGACCCATTACTTGTACTGAGTCTCAAGTAACCTGCTTTGAAATTTTGGAACAAAAATTCTTAAAGATGCATTGTATCCAGACTTCACCATATAACAATGTCACTGTATCCAATAACCGCAATTAACTACTACTTAATTAAAGGTAAATAATGTAAAAACTAAGTACTTTAAGTAGTGTACGATATACATTTGCAATCATTTCATTCTGGTAGTATCCACTTTTAATAAATAAAAAATAAAAGTTTAAATATTTTACGTAATACTAATGACACTGAAAAGTGCTGATACATACAGCATAATGATCTATCATAATAGGAATAATGCTTTCACCTATTGTATGCTTTTAACTTAGAAAAACTCATTATTGAAATAATATCTTTTAAACCAGGTGGAACAGTGGCATTGAGAAATATTTGCCACCATAATTCCCTCTGTTCCAGTATTATGGACCATGGGCCACCTCTTGGGCTAGTTTCCACTTTCTCTATCATAACAAATAAAAACTGATGATTAGGGTTGCTGGAAATATGTTTATACAGGGCACTGGTAGCCTTAGCCTTCTTAATATTGTACTGAAGCTCTTAGATGCGTTGTCTAAATTTTTGTTCTGTTTTGCCAATAAAAAATGCTAAGCAATGGATGGATACGGCAGCATAAATCACTCCTTGTGTTTGACAATCATAATGTCCATTAATAGATATTTTCTTACTGTCAATAATAAATGCATCCCTGCTAGCTATAAATTGGCATTGCGTACAATACCCACATTTGGACATTTTTCCAGAAGTTGATCTTACACTACTGGATAATTTATCAAAAATATTTTTAAAACTCATCCCCCACTTAAAAATAGTTTTTGGTCTGGCACCCAATCGTTCATAAACTTCTCTTTCACTACAAATTAATGCCCAATTCTTTTTGATGATATCATCTATAGTTATACTATCAGTATTGTATTTAGTAATAAAATACTCGCCAACCTTCCTACTAAAACTCAAATCCCACACCAACTCCAAACCACCAATTCAGACCATTAGAAACAAAAGAAACTTTGACATAACAATATTCAAACTTGAACTACAATACCAAAATTGGAATCTTATAAAGACTCTCCCACTAGACAAAGCAGTTGAGCTGTTTAACATTACCTTCCTAAAGATCTTAAACACCCATGCCCCTCCTCGTATAAGCAAACAAAAAATTAAAATAGCTCCCTGGATCACAAGCACTACTAGAACCATGATAACCCAAAGAAATGGAGCTTGGCATCAGTGGAGAGCCGTCAAACCCATAGCAACCAAACAAGAATTCCAAAAACTTAGGAACGAAACATAAAAACAAATTCTACTAGACAAAAGGAACTATTTTCTCAATTTGCAAAATAGACACCAGCATAACCCCAAAAACTCTGGGCAGGACTAAATACATTACTCCACCCCAGCAGACCAAGTACTCCCAACACCAGCCACTGTAAAAGATAGCACTGATATTCCAGAAGCCTTTAATAGATTTTTTTTTATAGAAACCATTTCAAAATTAGCTCATCAACAACCCACAACATCTACTACTAGCAACCCCAAGCCTACTACCAATATCAATACCACGTTCCAATTCAAACCTATTCCCACAGATTATATAAAAAGACTATTAGGTAAACTCAAACCAGCTAGCCTAGCTGCTGACAATATTCCAGCCGAATAACTTCAAATAGCTGCTAATGAGATAGCCTATCCAATATCAATTCTCCTGAACAGATCAATAACAGAAAGCAAAATCCCAACAATCTGGAAAATAGCATATGTCACCCCACTACACAAAGGTGGGACCTATACAGACCTTACCAACTATCGCCCCATTGCCATATTATCCCCACTTGCTAAAATATTAGAAAAATGTATTCACCAGCAACTTATGCAATACCTATTGAAAAACCAACTTCTCACTCCTACCCAACATGGGTTTAGACCAGCCCATAGTACAACAACTGCCATTCTCTCCTTCACCAACTTAATCAACCAGAACTGGAATCTAGGCAAACTAACATCAGCCATATTTTAGACCTATCAAAAGCTTCTGACATGGTCAACCATCTCAAACTTCTTGACTCCCTCACTGACCTTGGACTAGCCACTGACTCACTAGCCTGGTTTCAAAACTACCTAATAGGCAGACAGCAAGCAGTCAGGTGGGATAACAAACTATCCACACTGCTCCCTATTACAACTGGAGTACCACAAGGATCAATATTAGCCCCCCTATTATTTTCCATATTCATTAATGATCTCAACAAGATCACAGAAGATGCAACTGTCATACAATATGCTGACGACTCCACACTAGTCTGCTCAGTCACCAACCCCCTCACACTCCTTTCCACTACCCAACAAGTCTTGAAAACCACAGAAGCTTGGTTTCTCAGTAAAAACCTGCTACTGAACCCAAAAAAGACCAAACTACTAATTTTCAAACTTAATAAATCCAACTTAGACACTGATTCTCTCAATATTATATCTAATGATGTTGCCATTATCTCCCCAGACTCCCACACAAAACTACTGGCTGTTACAATTGACAACAAACTGAAGTTTGACCTACACATAAATCTAACCATCAAAAACATACACAGAAAATTAGGCAGTCTGTACAAAAATAAAATGCCTAAATCAACAGACTAAAATTACTATGGCTCAAACTCTGCTACTATCCACACTTCTATCTGCTGCCCTCGTCTTTACCAACCTATCCAAAACTGAAATTATAAAACTAGAAATATGTTACAATCAAATTCCCAGATTTGCCACAAATGCTCCCTACCGTTCATATCATTGTCACTCACTAAACCAACTAAAGTGGCTTGAACTTCGAAATCTCATTATCTTCCACCAACTAGTTTTTGCTAAAAAACTCCTACTATATCCAGACAAAATACCTACACTATCAAATTTACTTAAAATACAGGAAACACAAGGCAGCTATGTTCTAGTGATAGGACCTTAATCAAGGTCACCAGAACCAACTCAGCAGGACACTCCCTATTTCCAAACTACATAGGAAAAATCTGGAACTCACTGCCCCCTGATATTACCTCAGCAAATTCTATCACTAAGTTTAAACATATACTAAAGCAACACATAGTTATCAATAGACAATGCCCACGCCTTCCCCCAGGCTGACCCTCTACACCCACTTCTCCCTCAGGTCTTTCTCATTCTACCACTGCATACTAACTTACTGCATTTACTAGTATTCTCAATACACAAACCGCATCTGCCACAAGCTCTACTATACTCCTAAAAGCTCTCTACTACTCACTGTACACCCCACCTCTTTCTTACACCATCATAGTCAAACACAATATTGCTACTTTGCACATATGTATAGGCAATTTAGACATGCTCTCATTAATTCAAGCAGAAACTACTGGACAATCTACTAACCCATCCTGCTACTACAGTTTGCAGCTAATATATTTTTTCTTTCTCTATGTACCTTTAAAATGTTATGTTCTGCACTTTGTCTCCTTATCTGTGAAATGACTTTGTATATGTATACTTGCCTTTTGCATATTTACAAACTCTGGAGCTTTTCTCCCCGGGCCTCCGCTGAAAATGGACATTTATCCAGTTGGATTCTCCCAGTCAACAAATGTAAAATAAATAAATATTGCCCACTCTTTGGACTAGTATGTCCTTCTATAGAAGATGAATTACTTAACACATTCTCAGACGATAACTGAGATTGCATTCCAGGGAGTTGCTGGTCTGAGGGATTCTGGTCGAGATTACCTCCTCTACTAATTTTAATAATGGTGTATAAAATTCCAGACTGCCTCTTCTGGATAACTTCCATTTTGACAGCATCAATAAGCTGTGATGGATAACCCCTATTTTTAAACATATGACCCAACATATCACATTAATCTTTAAACTTTTCGAATAGTGTCATCCTGGCTTGATGACAGCTCGTTTTTGATAAATAGATGACTACTGCTGAAATGAAGAAAATTATTGGAATATGTGGGCTTACTACATAATTTTGCCATTAGACCATGTTGTTGGAAGTCTTTTGAAAATTGGACACCCAGAAATGAAGTAGTATGTGTACCAATTGCATGGATACCTTTGAAAAATGTAGTTGTATTATTTAGGCATAAAAGCATAGGCTCAATGCTCTCATTAAGGCCAGTCCATGCAATAAACATATCATCAAGAATGCAGGTATACATTTTCATGTACTTAAAAAAAAGGACTAGGGAATAAATAATGGTAATCCCAAGCTTCCATGATGATGGTGGCGAATGTTAGCCCACATGCTGCACCCATGGCAGTTCCTGTTTGTTGTCTAAAATAATTGCCTTCAAAACAAATAAAGTAATTATAAAGCACCATTTCCATGACTTAATGCAGTTGTTTTATCTTGGATGATATTCATGTTGAAAACCAAGTAGTCAGAAAGCTAATCTAACACTATATAGTGGGGGATGCAGTTGTATAAATCTTTGATGTCTGTTGTTATAAAAATTCCATCAGAAAATGTCCCCAACTGGTTGCACCGGGCTAAAAATTCCTAAGAATCTCAACATAAATGAGGGATATTCACAACCAGGGTTTTAAGTTGAGCATCAATGTATTTGGCAATTGTACTAGTAGTTTTTGAACCGGAAGCATCCACTATAGACTGTAAAGGGAGTTCCTCTATTGATTTATGAATCTCTGGAACACCAAAGATGGTAGGTATTTTTGGATGATCCACTTTCAGAAATTTTAATTTAGCCAGCATTATTTGTGCCTGTGTCAACATATCATCCAGATAATAATCAATGCTCTTATAAGAAATATTAATTTCATTAATGGACGATTCCACATATATATTACCATATAACAAATTATACATGCATTGTTCGTAATCCAACTGGTCCATAATGATAATTCTCTTACCTTTTTCAGAGCATATTATTAGTTGACTATACCATCTCAAATCCCTCATGATTTGTGGCCGATCTTTTTAAGGTTGTAATCTACTGATCTTGATTGGTCATGAAGATGATGTCCAATATCTATTTCACACATTCTTTCAAAAACTTGAAGGGTGGAATGAATTTCTGAGTTAAAACACTGGACACTCTTAAATTAGTAGTTAATTCATTGTAATTTGAGTTGCTAAAAAGCAAGCTGAGGTTGAGATTCCTTGTAAATAATTTTAACTCACTAATGATTTTAGTGCTATCAGCACACTTAGTGGGGACAAAGGTATGACCTCTGCTAAATAAATCTGCATGAGCAGTTGTAACACCAAAACTGCTATAATTATAAATTGT
This sequence comes from Protopterus annectens, assembly GCF_019279795.1. Classification (NCBI taxonomy): domain Eukaryota; kingdom Metazoa; phylum Chordata; order Ceratodontiformes; family Protopteridae; genus Protopterus; species Protopterus annectens. The sequence continues at coordinate 705,430,916 of NC_056750.1, read as the reverse complement.
AAAATCCTTGGAACTATTTGAAACAATTTGACACATTTTCCATGTATCTGTTTGGGTTGGTTACCTCTACTATCTTAGACCATTCTTGGATGTACTAGTCCAAAGAATGGACATTCTTTTATTACTACATACAATGCTGATAGCAAAAGTATAAATGATATAATCAAAAAGAATTGGCCATTAATTTCTAGTAACAGAAAAGTTAATGAACAACTGGGTGTCAGAACAAAAACTATTTTTTAAATGGGGGATGTTTTCTGGTAACAGAAAAGTTAATGAACAATTGGGTGTCAGAACAAAAACTATTTTTTAAATGGGGGATGTGTTTTAAAAATATTTTTGATAACATATCCAGTAGTGTAAAATCAACTTCTTTAAAAATATCTAAATGTGGCTATTGTATGCAATGCCAATGTGTAGCTTAGCAGGGATGCATTTATTATCAGCAGTAAGAAAATATCTATTACTGGACATTATGACTGTCAAACACAAAGAGGGATGTATGCTACCCTATGCACCCATTGCTTAGCGTTTTATATTGGCAAAACCAAACAAAAAATTTAGACAATACATCTACAAGCATCAGTACGATATTAAGAAGGCTAAGGCTACCAGTGCTCTGTAGAAACATATTTCCAGTAACCCTGATCATCAATTTTATTTATTATAACAGAGAAAGTGGAAACTAGCCCAAGAGGTAGCCCATGGGCCATAATGCTGGAACAGATGGAATTATGGTGGCAAATCTTTCTTAACGCCACTGTACCATCTGGCTTAAACAATATTATTTCAAATAATGAGATTATTAAGTTGAAGGCATATAATAGATGAAAGCATCATTCCTATTATGATCCATCAATATGCCATATGTATCTGCACTATTCAGTGTCATTAGTATTATGTAAAATGTTTTAACTTTTAATTTTTAATATTTTAAAAGTGGATACTACCGGCATGAAATGACTGCAAATGTATATCGTACACTACTTACTTAAAATACTTAGCTTTTACATTATTTTATTTTAGTTAAGGAGTATTTAACTGCGGTCATTAGATAAAGTGTCATTGTTATATAGTGAAGCCCAGATACAATGAATCTTTAAGAATTTTTGCTCGAAAATTTCAAAGGAGGTCAAATGACACTCAGTGCAAGTAATGGGTTATATGACCAACTTATTCACCTGAAGAAGTCTTGAGTAAGTCATTACAATTGTACACAAAAGAACTTATCTTGTATTTGAATCATAGTGTTCAGTGTTACTGATTCACGGCTATTGTAAAGTTTTACTTTGTTTCCATTAAAGAGCTTTGGAGTTTATGTTGTGCTATTGGATTTGTTTGGTAACACTGGAAAATGTAGTGACTCTGTGGCCACATGGGTGCTGCCCTCCCCAGCAGATGTTCCATTACAGACACTCCCAGATCCAGTGTTTCATTGTTGTTGTCCAATGAGTCACCTACACAGTTCAGGCAGTTCTGCACATCAGAATACACTATATTTAGTACTCACACTATCTGTTCTGAGGCCCTTGTGAATGTGCCTGTGCCTCTGTAATGGGCCTACACATACGTCGTGTGGCACCTACTGACACACTAACATCAGGAGGAGGGTGGACAACAGGTCTCTTCCAAGCACCTCTACCAAACCACCTGTGTGGCACCTCACCCTCACAATGGCTACAGAGAGAATAAGTCAGTTCTGCAACTGAAGTAACCACACTACCCTGATCAACTGTGTCATCCTCAACCTGTCCAATGTCTGAGGTCTCTGTACCATTGGTATGTGTAGGCATACTGACTGTGTCCGAAATAGGAGCAGGAGATGTTGCAGGTACAACCTCAGTGTCAGACTGACCCTCTGCACCCCCAGACTGTGCCACTTTATCACCACCATCACAAGTTACCAATACTCTGACATCAGGCAATAGGTGTTCCACAGTGCCATTGGCAGGATCACCTATGATAACAAGTAAGCAACATAAAAAAAGGAGCAAAAGAATAAACAGCGATCAAACCTATGTTATTTGAAATGTATATTAAGAATTAAAATATGCTAATGGAATGAAATCAAATAACTTTCAGTTACACATACAACTACCTTTTGGACATTAAAGGTGTGCTTACCATGTGCAGGTGGTCATGTAATAACAGACCCAGATGTGCCAAGATATAAGAAAGGGAGATGAAAGAGGGATGATAAGCATCACAAAGCAAATGGCAGAAGAAACACAAAACAACTATTTTTACAGTTGCAGAATAAGATACATTGCATACAAATATTTAATGTCCACTGGAGTCCCTCCATAGCCCCCTTTTTCACCCTCTCCCGCTATGTCTCTTCTATTCCCTCCATGTCTCTAGTTATTTGTATATATACACACATACATATATATATATATATATATATATATATATATATATATATATATGGGTCTACTTCACAAGAACAAAAGACCACAATACCAAAGATGAGAAGGCCGAGACAAGAACCCCAAAACTTCATTTGAACAAACGACCACATAACCGACACATTTCCAACAGTAAATAACCACTGGGTGAACAACTGATGGAAAATACACCACACCATCTCCAAACCACCCTCTCAACTAAATATGTCAACTCCGGGATTGGACTGCAGTGGGGAAAAGGTAAATTTCCCCTTGTTGGCTAACTGGTTACTTACCATTGGAAAATAAGTCGGCTATGTGGTCATTCATTCAAATGAAGTTTCAGAGTTCTCATCTTGGCCTTCTTGTCTTCGGTATTGCGGTCTTTCGTTCTTGTGAAGTAGACCCATACATACATACACACACACATATTCATACATATATATATATATATATATATATATATAAAAACACACACACACACACACAATGACAATTATTTAATTATAAAGCATACCTTGAAGTTCTGCAGTAGACACACTTGGGTTGTCTTCCACATCAGCCTCGACACCAAGGATTCTGTGTGAACTCTGCAATGAGCTGTATGGATCTCTGACAGTGGAGAAGAAATCCTCTGTTCCAGTCAGTGGTGGCTCAGTAGCAGGTCCACCCCCATAACCATGCATTCACAGGCAATTGCAGCTGCCCAACGTTGGTCACCATAATCATATAATTGGCCCTATGTCTTATTTTGGAATACATAAGTCCATGGCCTCCCACTGCATTCACATCATTTACCACCTGCTCCCAAATATGGTCACAGAGTGACTTGTCACTGCTGCCTCTTTCTAAGAGAAATGACTCATAGTGATGTAGTGCCAGAATGATCAAGGAAATTCACTTTCTTGTGTGGCGTAAGCCAGGGAACCTTGTTGGCTAGGCTTACCTAGGCCCTTGGGCCGATAGCCTAGTACCTACCTATGAACATCATTCCCAGTATCAAGGCACTTTACTGGGTGCAGATGTCTTGGTCACTATAGCTCTGTATGAGAGGAAGCATAATAGGAATTAAAAAATACATAAGTAAAAAAATCTGTAAATGTATCCATCCATCATATACAAAATACATGAAAAAAGGAAGGCTCCATGTGAGTACACACAACTTAAAACAGACTCCCTCTTGTCCCCCACTGCAAATGAAAGAAAGAAAGACATTGATAATAAATTCATATCAGGACAAACATTTCTGTCACTCTGCAATAACTGCTTCATTAACAAAAATAATGTATACCAGTCAAGGAAAATATTTAACAGTTTATGGTGTGATATCCCCTTCTGTGGAGGGCAGCCAGGTAGACATCAGAGCCTTAACATAATTGTTTGTCCTAATAATGCAAAAATCCATGATCCTGATAATAAGTAATACAACAGTCTTCTGAACAAAGTGGTTAGCTTTCAAGATTGAAATTTCCTATTAAACTGTCAGCATTATGTAGAGAAATTCAAGAAATAAGTTTGATGCACATGCTTATGCCAACAGCTACTGAGAATAATGCAGACAGTAAAGCAATACTTGTATTATGAAATGCAATCCATAAGTTAAGTTAAAAATTCATCAATTTGTTCATAACATCTACCTACTCTTGCAGAAAGTCAGTTGTGAAACTAGCAATAAGTTTTGAAAGCAAGTAGCAGTATCAAGCTATCTGGATCCAAACACTCTCCCTATTAAGATACAAGTTCCATCCCTACATGATTACCTTTATATAGTGCAGATTTGGCACTCTAAGCACCATAAGTATGTAAATAAGGGGTGAACTCATTTGCATTCATGAATTCCAAAATCTGTACTAAGTGCAGGCAATGCAAATATGGTGTAAGGACTTACATGATTGCATATACACACACACTACCTCTGCAAGGACAATCATTCAGAAGTGTTACCTCCTAAGTGCTTGCAAGTATGAATAATTAGTTTTACTGCAGTATCAATCAAGTTTTCACAGTCAGCCCTCTGACATACCACATACCAAGGGTGTGTCAAAGAGAAGGAACTTACAAAAATGTCTGTGACTATATTGACTGACCTAGAAGAGCAACAGTCAAAACATTTACATGAATTGTTGAAGGCAACAGTTTTTGCTTCTGAGTACATTGTGTCTGCAATTCTAAGGATATACATTGCTCATTGAAACATCAATTGCAAGGCAAAGCACATAGTAGCCTTTTAAAGAAGCATAGTTAAGGGAAAATGTTCACAAAATAAAGACTAGAATTTTTTTTTTATTTTATATTGTGTGAGGATAGATTGTCTTCCATGTTGCTGGTATCACAGCCACCTGTATATCTAACTGCAAGTTACATATGACAAAGGTCAGAACTGGCTTCTGTTGAACATGTAATTTTAATATTTACTATGCCACATCTTGAATATATGTAACCTGCCTTTTATCTTCATATGTATGGGTGGACATACTGATAAGAATTTCAAGTATGTGTTGGGAATGCCATACTCTCCTGGAGTTCCAATCCAGATACAGTGGTGGAGTTTGTGTGAATATAATGATGATTAATGAGCATATGTTCATGGTGAAAGACAACAAAGATGAGGAAATATCATAAATGCACATTTACCTACTTGCTTCATAATGTTTCCTCTATTTCAGTAAAACATTGTTTTTCTTCTCTCTTTATCATTTGCCATTACACAATCTGGACAGGCAGCAATCCCTAGCAGAGAGCTACTGTTTACCTCCTAAGGAAAAAAAGTGAACATTTTAATTTATGTTGCTTATTTAGCGCAAACAAGTCTGATGCTGGTACATGGATGTCAGGACTCTGGATAGTACTAAGTTAATCAATTCCACCTGTTAGGTAAGTATTTCTGTGGTACAAAGTGTACATGATGTGAGTGTACAGACATAAGACAGGTGATGTGGGTTAAAATCCAGTTTACAGAAAAGTTTTTATTACTGGATTCAAAAATAACTATTGCCACCCAATGTTGTATACAAAATGAACAGGCTAAAGACTGTGATGCATACTAAATATTTTAACTGTAGTCTATGCGAATGTATGGTACATAAGTGTGTTTGTTGTAAACTCGCCACTTCTCATTACTTCTACTAAAATGTGCTATGGATGTTTTAAGATATTAATTTTTTTATAGAATGCTAACACAAAAGTAGTAACATTAGTAATGTGGACTAGTATCATATATGCTGGAGAAATTATCTATATGTCACAATTTGTCATCATGACATGTATATTGTAAATTTTGATGTCATAAGTAAAAGTATGTATTGTGGCAAGAATGACCTCCTGTCATAGGTTTATAGGTGAGTACTAGGCTAATAGCCCTGGAGCCAACACAAGCCTAGCCCAAGAATATTCCCAGTCATCCTGTTGCTGGACATTAGCTTCTTGTGCCCCTATTGAGCAAGGCTGTTGAAGTGATCCCCGGGGTGAATTTCCTGTTACCCATCCACTCGTGAAGATTTTTCTTAAAGAGAGCTAGTGAAGTGCTCTGCTTGACATGAATGGGGAGTTTATTCCAGACTATGGGAAGTCTCTGGGTTAGGAACCTGGCCCTACAGCAGGTTCTGTTTATTGTGGTGATGAAGTTAAGGTTTTTGCAGCATGTGGTGCGGAGGGATTGAGACTTTTTGAGATGAAGCATGTCTAGCAACACTGGGTCAGACATGGCTTTGTATGCCAAGCAGAGATCACCTCTAAATAGGCAATATGAGATGGAGTAAAGCTGGAGTTTTTTGAGCCTGTCTGTATAGGGCATGTGTTTGAGTCCTAGGATCCTCTTTGTGAGGAATTGTTGTGGCCTCTCCAGTTGTTGTAAGTGTCTAGTGAGGTACATACATACCAAATGGGGCATTGTACTCTATAATGGATCTAATGAGGGATGAGTAGAGAGGGATTATGACTTCTTTCTTCCTGGATGAGAAACCTTTTGTAATGAGGTGTGCCACATAGAAGGCCTTTCTAACTTAAGTGGCAACGTGGTTGTCAAAGGAAAGGTCGCTATCTACCTGTGTCCCTAGATCTCATCACACCTTGGGAGTTGAGTGGGCTACCGTTGATGTGGTAGTTCATGGGCACCATGTTTTTCCCGATGGGGATAACGATGCACTTTTTAGCACTGAGCTTAAGACAATGGTTCTGGCACCAGTAGTTGGTGTCTGTGAGGCCTTTTTGTAGGATGTCTACATCAGCTTGAGAATCAATAATAGCTCCCAGTTTGCAGTCATCTGTGAATTTGGTTAACCAGAGTCTCTTGGTGTTGGCCTGAACTTCAGAGAAGTAGATACCAAACAGGAGAGGACCCAGGACAGATCCCTATGGGACTCCACTTGTAACTGCCCGGTAGTCAGATTTGGATGTGGGTTCATGTGGGTTCTGTCTGTGAGCCAGTTGGCAAACCATCTTATGATGTAGGGGTTTATGCCTAGGTTAGTGAGTCTGTCAATGATCTCTGAGTGGAGGATGGTGTTGAAGGCCTTGGCTAGATTGAGGTAGGCTGTATGGACTACCTTGTCTTCATCAACCACTCTGGTGACAGATTCGAAGAAGTCTATCAGGCTGAGCAGACATGATCTGCCCTTCACAAACCCAAACTGCGAGGGTCCAGGGTTTGAAGGTTCCCTATATCCCTATATATGAGGTCCATAATAATGCGCTGCATGGCCTTACAGAAGAGGCTCATCAGGCTGATGGAGCAGTAGTTTCCAGGGTCAGTAGTCACTTTCCTTTCTGGAATGGAATGACTGTAGCAGTGCACCATTCAGTGGGAACAAAGCCAGAAGTGAGGCTGTGGTTGAACAAGGCACTCAAGTGTGGTGCCAGTCCTTTGTAATTCATGTAGAACACAGCCAGGTATATTATCAGGTCCCATGGAAGCTGTATTTTTGGCTTTGGATAGTGCAGCTTCTACCTGTGCAGCCGTGATATTAGGGATTTGCCATTCCCTGGATACTGGGATGGGCCCTTTGGGGGTGGGGGTAAAGTTTCCACTAAACCTGTCGGTCACAATATTGGCAATATATGTTGGTTCAGTATAAGTGGTGCTGTTGTGCAAGTAGCTCAGAGCACATATGCATATTGTTATGCAGATTCCTGACATAGCTGAAGAATGCCTCGTGGTTATCTTTAGCATCTGTAGCAATTTTGTTTTCATAACTAACTTTGGAGGATTTGATGAGGGATCTCAGTTTTTTGCTGAGACTTGCAAGGGAATTTTTCCAGTCTTGGGCCTTTACCCTTTTCTGCAACAGTTTTTTCATTCTGTTGTAGAGTTTGTTAATGGCAGGAGACCACCAGATTTGCTTTGTTTTTTTGGAGGACAGGATCTTGGTTCTGTTTGGTATATTTGGTATGTTTGATCCATGCACTTGTGTAAATGCCCTTACAGTGCCTTGGTGTATGATTCCACATCCATTCCCCACTTGCATGGATGACGTGAAGTTTGACACTTCTGTCTTTAGAAGCTCAAAATTGGCTTTGGAGAAGTACTTCACTGTTGTTTCCTTTATGGGGGGGGGTGAGGGTGGAATTTGTATATCAACTGTGATTAACTTGTGGTTATATCTAACCAGGGAGAGGTTGATTACTGGTGTAGAGCAATGGTCCCCCATGTTTGTAATGACCAGGTTGAGAATGTTTCTACCTCTGGTAGGGGTGAGAATGAGTTGGCCCAGGGCATTAGAGTTAATGAATTCCAGAAATTGTTGGGTGACTGAGTTAGAATAGGAGTTCTCCCCTAAAGGAGAGATAACTATCCCAGCTGAGTGTAGCCTCCCGGACATCTCAAATGTGCAGGTGAAAGCTGCTCTCTCTAAAGCTAAAAACACAGCATCAATGGGACCGGATGGTGTCCCTGGCTGTGTGCTACACGAGCTAAATGAGGAATTAAACCCGCACATAAGGCAGCTGTTTAATCTCAGCCTTACCACAGGATACGTGCCCAAGGAGTGGCGTACGGCAACTGTGGTCCCACTCCACAAAGGCGGCGCCTCTACGGACCCTGGTAATTACCGCCCCGTAAGCTTAACAAGTCTAGTCTGCAAAGCTATGGAGAGGATCATAATGGAGCTCATAAACAAAGATGACTTGCAGACATTGGACCCGACCCAGTTTGGCTTTGTCAAGGGAAGATCATGCCTTTTGAACTTGGTCGACTTCTTGAAACAGTCACCAAGGCCATTGATGAGGGAAAGGCAGTCCATACAGCCTACCTTGACCTTGCAAAGGCTTTCGACACAATACCCCACTCAGGTATTGTAGAAAAACTTACCAGCTTAAATGTAAACCCATATGTCACAAGATGGGTTGCAAACTGGCTTAAGGACAGAACCCACAGGGTTAGAGTTGCTGGCGCTATGTCAGACTCCAAGCCGGTCACAAGTGGTGTCCCACAGGGCTCGGTCCTTGGCATCCTATTGTTTGGCATCTACTTCTCAGAAGTACAGGCCAACATGGGAGGACTTTGGCTGACAAAGTTTGCAGATGACTGCAAACTGGGCGCCATAGTGGAAAGTGCATCGGACACGGATATCCTTCAGAAGGGACTCACGGAAACAGATAGCTGGTGCTAGAGCCATGGCCTGAAGTTAAACGCCAAAAAATGTATAGGCATACCCTTCGGGAAAAACAAGGTAACCCCAAGCTACCATATAGGTGGCAATCCACTAAGCACAGAAGAGGTTATCAGGGACCTGGGGACCCAGGTTGACAGTGGCCTTTCTTTTGACACTCACGTTGCTAAAGTGGTTAGAAAGACCTTCTACATTGCCCACCTGATCATGAAGGGATTCACATCCAGATCTAGTGAGGTCATTGTTCCCCTGTACTCTTCACTTATCAGACCAATGATCGAGTACAATGCCCCATTCGGGATGTATCTCACCCGACATCTGCAGCAATTGGAGAGACCCCAAAAGTTCCTCACCAAAAGGATAAAGGGACTCCAAAATCTGTCATATGCTGCCAGATTGAAGAAACTCCAGCTCTATTCAGTCGCATACCGTCTGCTCAGAGGTGACATGTGCCTGACATACAAGGCCATGTCCAACCCGGAATTAATGGACATGCTCCACCTCAAAAATCCAAATCCACCAAAACCACTAGAGCAAGCGACTTAAACCTTAGCACGGATATAAATAGGACGTGCTGGAGGGATAGATTTATCACTCAGAGACTCCCTATGCTGTGGAATAAAATCCCGGTCCATGTGAGGCAGAGCACCTCGCTGACTCTGTTCAAGAGAAATCTAGACCTGTGGATGGGAGATCGTAGGTTTACCCCGGGAATCATCTCTGTGTCACTGCTGGACAGAGGCACAACAAACTAATGGACACAGTATTTTTTCATATAAGGGGTGGCGTAAGCCACAAAAATTTGGGCTAGGCTTATAAATGCCTTAGGGCAGATAGCCTAGTATAAACCTATGAACCTATGAACCTATGAGTAATTTTCCCAGCTAATGAGGGTTAGTTAAAGTCTTCCAGTATGACAGTATTAGGCTGAACCTTAATGCTTTCCAAAGTGTTCAGGAATACAGAGTGGGAGTCATGTGACATTGTGGGGGATCTATGGCAGGCTACAACCTGGACTGCAGTTTTATCCAGTGTTAGTTTACCTGTAGTATCTCTGATGCATTATGCTGGGCAACTAGTCTGGAGGTGTGCATATTGTTTATGAAGATGGATACACCACCACCTTTGGGGCTTCGGTCCATAACCTCCTTTAGGACTTTGGTCCAGATTAAGGGGCCGAAAGGTGTGGTATGCAATATAGCCTGGTAGTGCTGGGGTGCTCTCCGAAGCCTTGAACCAGGTCTCTGTTACTGCACAGAGGTAGATGTTCTCCAGTTTAAGGAGTGACTTGAGTGAGTGAATTTTGAGATTTAGGATTCTAGCATTGAGTAGCATAATCCTCAGGTTGAGTTTGCTTGCAGTTGTTATAGTGGTAAATTTGCCTTCAGGGCATTGCCTAAAAAAGGCACTATAGAGGTGGCAAGAGCCTTTGCTAGTATCCGGTATCCCAGGGAGTGACAGATGCAGGCCATCTCTGGTAAAGCATCGAGGTCTATCGATCATGTCATCCCAGGCGGACAGATACTGGATCCCTTTTGAATGATACCAGAAACTTAGCCAATTATTGAAGTCAATCATTTTCTGCTTGTACTGTGGTATTATTCTAGGTGACAGTAGGATGTTACTCAGGGCTAGGGTCATACCTGCCTGGGCTACAAGATCCGACAGCTCCTCCATGTCTCTTTTCATGTTAGTCCAGGGAGGTATGTCTTAGGTTGTTCATACCAACATGGACAATGACAGAGTCATATTTCTCCTTGTTGTGGAGAGACCCAAGTGAGTGGATTATGTGGTGAATCCTGGCACCTGACAGGCAGCTGACTGTAACTTTCTCCTTATTCAACTTAGTGAGTGGGACGTCAGTGTGCCTTACTATTGAGTCACCTATGACTAGTGTATTAGGTAAAATGTTTTGCTGTAGAGGCTTAGGCTGAGTGACACACTGTTTATGTGGGCTATGTGTCTTGGGGATTGTGCTTGGATGAGATGGTTGCTTGCATTTCTGCCTCAGAGGTCTTTGTTGTTTGGGTAGATTTTTATTGAGAGCCTCCATGAAAGTGTGTGTGTTTTGTGTTACTATGTGAGAGGTGCGGTGGTGTGTGATCCAGGGACCTATGTGTTCTATGTGGTGTGATGTATGTGTTAACCTTCTCCTCTTGACTGGCTAGCCCAGTCTTGGTTTGAGAGAGTGTGGCCTCTAGTTTGGCTATGTATGTGCATCTCTCACTACTGGATGTGTTTGGAGGTAGGAGGAGAGGGTTGTCTGCGTACATGAGGCAATTGCTACATTGCCTCATGATGCCCAGGTTCACTAGGTAAATAAGAGAAAGCTAGTTATTTAAGTACTGGAGCTGTTTGGCTTCCTTTTATGTACTGAAGCTGTTTTTGTTTCCTTTATGGCTGGTTTTTATTGCTAGTAGCAGTTGGTATGCTTAAAATAACAGGTGCAAGAGGTTCTGAGCAAGTGCTGGGTTTAGAGGTCTGATTTGAGTGCTCAAGATGAAAGCTAGCAAGATCTAAGGGAAAATTTGAAGAGCAGACTTTAAGGCACTGGTAATAGTTTACCCTAGCTTAGCGGTACTGAGCAATGCGCAAACCCATGCAAACACAAGTTTTTAAGTCAGAAAGTTGAAAGGGGAAGAAGCAGCCCAAAACAGCCAATAAAATACAATTCCTGAACTGGTAACCAGTCCTCTAGCGATAGATAGGCTGCTCACAGCTTACCACTCCCACTGATGCAGAAAGACTTCACTCTATCTCGGCAAGGTCTGGACATCTCAGAACACCAAATATAGTCCTGAAATCAGCAAATCTGATATCCGGACTATTCTAGTTTGAGAAAAAGGAGAGAAACGAGCAAGTACATAGGATTTTTTGGTGTGTTTTTTTGTTGTTTTTTGTTACAGAAGCAGAAATACAGTAAATGCATTAGTAAAATTCATTGTCTATGTGTCCTTTTTCAGAGCAATTGCCATTATATGAAATTCTGGTTTTATGTAACCTAAATGCTACTTGTGATAGTGGAAAGAGATGTGAAAAGGATGACTGTGTCATGCTAATGCTATAACAGCTTTGTTCCTTACTACATATATCCATTGAATGTGTTAATTTGGTCCATTTTAATTTTTTTTATAACCCACGGCGGGGATACCCTACAGGTGATGACTGCAACAGTGAATACACTCGAACATCCACATTTATGGTAAGTGTACACAACTGTACTTTTTAGTTGCTGTTAATTTCTTGGAGGTGTGCCACTTTGTCAGATGTGCAAATGAGTGTGGTGTCATCTGCGTACTGTATTAGGGAGGCCTGTTGTGGAGATTTATGGAGAGTGATGAGAATGTTAAAAAGGAGGGGACCAAGGAGAGAGCCTTGTGGTACACTGGTGATAACTGGAAGGTATGGAGCGAGGGTGGAGTGCCATTTTACTAACTGATACCTATTGGCTAGGTAGCTATTGAACCATAGAAGGGTGGGCTGAGAGAGACATGATGACATTTGAGGTAGAAGTTTGGATTTATTTTGACAGCTGCGAATATATTCCTATTCAGGCAATTTACTAGGCTATATAGTATGGTATTTGTTTTGTTCTATTCTATCATCCAGACAGAAGACAGGACCTTAATCTTACAGAAAGAGTGCAATTTAACATTTAGCAAAAACGTTGACAGCAATGGTGGAGAAGTTTTAATATGAGAGACTTGGTTTAAAATATATACACATACATAACGCATGCAAACTAAAGTTAGAAAAAAAAAGAGCTTGACAGAGGATCAGTTAATTAACCAATGGGGCGGTGAAAGCCGACACAGTCTGGCTAGGCTTATAAATGCCATCGGGCAGATAGCTTAGTACCTAGCTATTAACCTATGAATCCGTTTTGCATTTGCATTGGTCAGCAGTACACAAGCATGGTTCACTTCCTTAGGAAAAAAGTGAAACATTTTGTTTATGCTGCCTTCTGTAGCACAAACTAGCCCGGTGCCACTGCTCATCTGTCAGCACTCTGGATAGTAGTCAGTGAAGAAAATACACCTGTCAGGTAACTTTCTCTGAAGCACAAGGTATAAATGCAGTGCGTTTAGAGAAACAATATAGGTGATGCAGCGTTTGAATCTGGATAGGTGATAATTGTAACGTAGGAGGTCTGAATACATATTTGCACACATTTTGTTATATCATTGTGCTGTTTGAAACTCAAATATTTTCAGTACTGCTAACAACATGTAAGCTGTTGTCTGTCCTTTTTCTGATTATTTGGCATTACAAAAATCCTAATACTGTGTGTCAAAAATTAAATTTTGATGTGGTAAGAAGATATGAGAAGGATGAATGTGTCACTGTAATGCAGTTCTTGCTGTGGTATTTCTATGTATACCCTTTGACTGCTGTAATCTTTGTTTAATGCTTTCCTATTCTAATGCCTTCTGGTCAGAAATGGGCCACTGAAAAGCATTCACTTCTTGTCCTCAGCATTTGCGCAGAGGTTGGGGATTGTGCACCAATGCTGAGTTATGGTGAATGCTATTTAACTTCCCAAGGTAAAAGTTGAAGATTTAATTTCAGCTGCAGTTGTGCAGTTTCTTTCACGCAAATGTGCTTAAATCTGCTGTGTTATGGGAACACAGGCTAAAGACACTACTCTGACCATACAATGCTCCTTCAGTTGGGTACACCTTAGTTTAGCAGTGATTGTGTTCCCAAACTCCTGTAGTACTGCACTGATTTTCTAAACCTAGGTAGACAATAGCATTATAAAGCACTACCTGATCTATTGAGTTATCAAGCCTAGCTACACTAAAAATGTCTGCAAGATCCCCTTCTGATTCCTCCTGTAACAAAGTACAAATACTGACTGCCATAGCCATGCTATCATGGTAGAGGTTTATTATATGAGCATGGTAGATTTTGTGTATATACCTCCCACCTGTTAACTCCATTATATACTTAGCAGACTACCAAACTTTGTGTAGTGGTGCAGTTAATAAATGTATACAGTTTACTGTTAGAGGATGGATATAAAGGGAGCTATAACTGTGAAAGCATTTCAATTTAGCAGGATTCACTCCTTTTCAGGAAAGAGGGAAGGGCTTTTCAGAACTGGGTGCTAAGACAGAAAAGCTGTGTACACTGCATGTCAATTTTTTTCTATGCTTTTTTTCTGAACGTTGTGCCTGCCAGTCTTATAGCCATCACCCTTAATGCCCATTAATTTCCCATTAATGAGTCAATAGCCTTTCATGAATAACCATTATTCAGGCAGACATGAGAGGTATTTTCTGTTTTCTGGCCTAACTCTTTCCCTAATGACTGATGCAAGGATCTGTTACACGTTCTTCTGTGGGAGTGTACATTCTCACCCTGAGCCCATAAAAGATGCCACATAGACATGGCTTAGCTACACCTTCTTAGACCTTAGTGCTGCATACTCTACACCTTTCTGTCCAGTAAATGGCAGCACTGCAGCAGGTCAGACTGCCACCCTCACCCAGGTTGGGATAACAGACATTATTGTCCACTTGCACCCCTTCACACTAGTATCCTTTGGCTCCTGATCTGTTAATCACTTTGAGGTCATCTTGGTGATAGTCACGGTTTCATCCCTTTATGCCACGGAGCCAGTAATTGCAGCTTTATTTATTCTGAGTAGTTTACAGAGATGGTTGACTGGTATATATTCAGCCAGTTTTCCTATATAAGAATCTACAGGTAAAAAGGGAAAAGTTTCTATTTTAACAGGTATAAAAGAAGAGATCCTAACATAGTTCATAGTTATATACTAGGCTAACGACCACCAGGGCCTTTATAAGGTTATCCATGCCATCAAACCCAATTGTGTCCTTATGTATCATGGGAGTTTATTAAGAGGGGATATGATAGGAAGTTTCTAGCGGTTATGTAGGGGGTATGTTAGTTTGGGCATTATTGTCTGCTTTTATCAGGGACATGGGGCCCAGAACCTGGATGAATTTCCGATATCTCATGCATTAGTCAAGGTTACACTTAAATAAGTTTAGGGATGGACTCTGTTTCAAATCGATGGGGAGCCTGTTCCAGAGCATGGGGATCCTCTGATATGCATATCTGCCACACCAACATGAGTTATGTCAAAAGGAGAATTTAAATCCTTGGATCTAGTATTTATTTTATTTATTTATTTTACATTTGTTTACCGGGATAGTCCAACTGGATACATGTCCATTTTTCAGTGAAGGCCAAGGCAGAAAAGCTCCAAAAAGACATTCAACAAAGTGTTACATTTTTACAGTTTAAAACACACAATAAAACACAAATAAAAGGATTTTTACACATGTAAACAAACACAAAAACAGATACACAAATTATTACATTTTTACTCAGATGGAAAATTCTAGACAGTGTTTTTAAGAATGATAGGATATTGAATGTCTAGTAGGCTAACCTTGTAGTAGATCCAGGGAGATCATAGGATTTATAAGTTAAGAAACAATAAAATGTAGGCAGAAGTCCTCCATGTGCACACAAGTGATGGTTAGAGTTAGTATGGATTAGGACACGGACAAGGATCTAGTGGTTCTGATGCTGTTCATTTTGCAGATGTGCAAAAGATCCATCAGAGATGGACCTGAGGATGCCTTCTATCCCAGGCATAGATCACATCTCAGTAACATGCAGCAGATATAGTATAGAGATAGGGCTTTAAAGCGATCCATTTAGACAATTTGTTTATACCCTGGATTCTCCTGGTAAGGAAAGTTTGTGGATATTCCAACTGTTGAATATGTTTGGTTAGAATAAAGTGGCATTATGACTTTCCTTGACCTGGATGCCATGCCCTTACTTATAAGATGGTCACATGTTGGGCAAAGGCCAAATTATTGTCTACATATGTTTTTAGATCCCTGACTACTAGGT